>NC_057806.1:173583861-173623878 GCF_018294505.1 Triticum aestivum
GGTACTATACGGACATGCAGAATTCGTTCATCGAAACCATGTTTGGCCTACAGACGTGGCATGTTGACGGTCCCTATCGAAAGCCTTACGGAGCTGTCAAAGGTGAGCCCGATGCCCTGCCGTACCTTAGGTGCGCCTTAAAAACAATGTGTGGTACTATACGGACATGCAGAATTCGTTCATCGAAACCATGTTTGGCCTACAGACGTGGCATGTTGACGGTCCCTATCGAAACCATATTTGACCTTTCATTCTCACTCGCGGTCCCTCCTTTCTATTCCCCACACACAAGTTCACGGCGGCAGACGGTGGAGCGACTGCATCCTGGAACAGGTGAACCTTAAGCATAGCCAGCGCCCAGCGGTCACCTCTGATGTGTGCTATCCTTGCTCTGAACTGGGCTCCTTGCTGGCGTCACAGCACTCTAACGGTATTCAAGCCCCCAGGGCACTGTACCACTAATGTTCCATGCTGACCTGCTGGAGGAGGCATTCTTCAGCAGCAGCAGCGGCCACGACGTGGAGGAGAAGCAGCTCCAGAAGCCATGGATCCTAATGCTGACTCGTTTGACTCGCTCGTCTCCCTGGGGTGAGGGGAGCTGTTGCTTGTGCTGCGGACAAAACAAGCTGATGTCTGTGCTTGAAAATCTCATGAAAACGAGCTGTTGCTTGTGTGTCTGTGGCACCCGCAAATCATGAGGATTGCAGCATGGGTGCTATCCGAGAGCCGCTGAAAGGCAGCACCACCACTGGCGCTGGGTGCCTGGATGTAGCAGTGGCTTTCAAGGTGCAGTTGCTCCACCGATGCTGTCGCCGCATGCTCATGTCAGCGGAAAAGGAACGAGGGACCCCAAGTGAGAATGAGAGGGATACCAGAGGTTTGCATGCAAAATAATTCTGTATTTGGTTATTCACATGGGGCACATGTTGACGTGGTGACAGTCAACATGCCACGTGCGCAGGTCAAACATGGTTTTGGCAGCTTAGGACCTGTGATGAACTACAAACTTTTGGAACCTGAATCTGCAGTGTTGAAGTTTTAGGACTACCGTGACACAAGAACAGTTTTAGGGCCTCTGCATTTCACTCTTTGGAAAACACATAAATTTCCGACGATCAAATATTGCTAACTGCTACTTGTCAAGCATTTATAATACAATCTGGATTTTCTTTCACGAGGATAATTTGAAGCTTTTGTTTGCATCAAGTATGAATTATTAATCTTTACGTGACATGCCATTTTCAACAATAAGTAACACTGCTTCATCGTACCAGGAGGTTTCGAAGGCAAGCAATGATTGTGAAACATGTGGAGATACTTTTGAGTCAAGGTACCCTCCCTGCCCTCTCATTTATTTTGCTGCCACATGTCCATTACATTTTGTTAACCTGAAATAACCTTTATGTTTCATTCAGGAGCAAGTTGTTTTCTCATTTGGAAGAAACAGGTCATGCTGTGATCAAGGCACGACAGAAAAAGCGTTAAGGCGAGGAATAATTAGATATTTTTTGTTTGAGCATTCTCTCTCCCAGTTCCAGTTGGTGGTAGCATGTTGATATCAGTGCTGTGCCATTCTTGTAACTTGTCTTGTTTTGGGCGCCTCCATGCACATGAAGGTTTTGACCTGAAATCAGTTTCCCTTCCCCCTGTCTTGTTTGTAGGGAGGTGCTTGCTGTCTTTGGTTTAACACATTAACAAACAGAGTGAAAACACTATATCACCCAGGGAATCCTGTTTATGAAAATGTCATCTGATAAATGGTTTCTTTCTCATTTTTGCCAACCAACAAAGACAAGACACACATAGTGCTACTTTGACAGGATGTGACAGACAAATCTTAGGGAGAGGGTAAGTTTCTGTGGTCATGCCACTTGTTATTCTTGGAAAAACGTAGCGTAACAAACTGAGTCGATCCGATGTTGTGCAACTTTCTACTACTATGTTCATTCATTCATGCACCTTAAGCAAACATTGCAAACTGTGCTCAGCTATTTAAAAAGCAAGTAATGTTGGTATATAAGTATTGAGTAGCGATGTCGAAAACTTGTCTAAAATAAAGCAAGGATTTTCATTGCAATTCCAGCCCATTTCTGCTAGCTTACATGTCTGATCCGTCATCACCCTCATGCCGTTCACAGCCTTGACAATTAGCAACAAACTGGGTGTAAAAAGTTCCAGTCCGAGCCTTCCTGCAACAAAAGAATTAGGATACTAACCACCCACTAACAGACCACACAACGGTATAATTCAAGCAGTTCACTTGAATTTCTGCGAAGTGAGAGGCGAGAGTAGACGCATAATGCTGTCGAAAGTGTCATTCTGCGCACAACATGCACGGCAAATTCCGAAAAATGGCCCATAAAAATGCAAAAAATTCTGATATTTTTTGTAGACAAACATTCTTGAGTGTTTTTCTCTACATATAAAATTTCGTGATGCTTTGGGTAAAAACAACAACACAAATGATAAGTATCTGACAGTCAGGTTTTTGGACATTCAACCCGAACGTTGTTTCTACACCACGTTCTTTTCGCATGACCCACTTCGCCCCTCTCTCTCTCGGGCCGCGGCAAGGCTCACTGGCGGGGGACAAGGGAGTGCTGGCGATTTGATGCGGGGCATCCTATGGACATCATCATATCAAGGGCCCGTTTGGCAAGTGACACGTGCAACATCTATTTTACATACATAAAGGTGAGTTATCTCCTTTACACGTGTTCACTTGACCTCTTCAAGGATGGTATACTACTTGACACTCCACTCGTGTGCATACATAGGTATTGTCGGAACGCCACAGACGACGAGGAGGAGTGCGAGCGTAAGTGTACAACTACACCATCCGCGAGGGAAGCGTGGAAGCGAACACGGAAGAAGATGGAGCTGCGGAGTCTACAATGTCTGGACGACCCGAAGCCACCGAACGCCCGACACTCTACAGCGCCCGGATGGCCGACGTCCACTGGACGTCCGACGCACCCTCGACCAGCAGCAGACCAAGTCTACAGCGCCCGGACAACCGTCGAACACCAGACGTCCGACAACCTCCAGCCATCGGACGTCCGACGCCTACCGAAAATCCGGTGCCACATGTCCAGAGCCAAAACGTCGGAAGTCCGACGCCCTCCGGACGTCCGGACCCCCGAGAGCCACCGGACGACCGACATCCCTCGGACGTCCGGCACCTACGCAAGCGCAGCCGGGCCAGATGCCCATGTATCCCCTCCTCACTTATCCCTTTGTGACTTAGACTATAAATAGACCTTCCCCTTCTCCTTTCTAGGGTTAGCATACACTACAAAAAATTACACTTCCGTGATGATACGTGTTTGTCACAGTAGGTCACGTTTTCTGTCATGCATGTACATCCATGATGATTTTATGATAGAATCAAGATAGTCATACCTGTGCTGTCGTAGAAGTGTTCCATGACATTACCAAAATTATCATCACAGAAGTGTTCACTTCCATGACGATAAATGCCGCGTCATGGAAGTGCTTTCGTCAAGGGTGACCGACACGTGGCATCCATCGTAACGGGTCGCCGTTAAGCTACCGGGTCCGGTTTTGGATCTGATAACCCGCTAACAGCCACGACCAATGGCGATTTTCGATGTGTAAAATTCTCATTGGCCGACGGAACCACGTGTCAGCTCCACGTTGGCACAGATGTCACTCATCCAATGGGCGAGATGCGCCTATGATATGTCAACACGTGGACCGGCCCAACAGTGGCCCATTCAGGTTAAAAGGCCGTGCCTGTCAAAATAAGCAGGCCGGCCCATTAGCGGCCTACTTGAGCCAGGCCCATTTACAAGCACGACCCATACAAGTTACACAGAATCGGCCCATCAAAGGCCCATTCTACATTTGACAATTTCCAGCCCATCGTCAGTTTTAGCCTGTTAATGGCCCGCTACGTCTTTGGGCCCAATTGCGGCCCGAGCTTCTTTCGGCCTATTAGCGGCCCATCGTCAGTTCCAGCCCGTTAACGGCCCGGAATGTCTTTCGGCCTTTTCTCGACCCATTCTGCAGTTGGGTCAATTCTAGCCCGTTGTGACTTTAGGCCTGTACTCGGCCCATTCGGTAAATGGGCCAACTCCTAGCCCATTTTGTCTCTCGGCCTATTAACGGCCCGCACAATAGTTGGGTCTTTGACTTTAGGTCCATTAGGGGCCCACGTTCCGCAGGGTATCATTTCAGCCGAGCGCGACTTTCGGCCTGTTAAAAGCCTAGTTTGCAAATTGGGCCTCCTCTGCCGCATAACACTTTTGGCCTCTTATTGGCCCGTAAAGTAAAAGGGCCGAGACAAAATTGACATCTATTTCGGCCTTCTAGAGGTCTGAGGGCCATTTTCATTTATACGACCCTATCGAGCTTTTGGCCTGTTAACGGCTTGCTAAGAGCCGTTGTTACGGTGGGCCACATCATTTGAGATCCACTTAATATTATTTTGACCAGCCCAATTAAGGCCCGCTTTGACTACACATGTTTGTTCGTTTGTATGGCGTCCAGGAAATGTTTGGGCATGTTGGCCCCCATTTCAACGATATAGCATATTCAAGAATTATCCTACTCTATACTATGGCCTCTAAAAAACATACACTATACAATAAAAAGACCAAGGCATAGAAATGTAGAACAATCCTACACTATACAATAAAGAAATTACAGCCGAATATACCTACTGGGCATTATAGTTCGGCACCAGTGATAATAAAGCGTACACAAACAACAAATTACATACACTGGACAAATAAAGCTCATACATCATGGACACGCATCAATAGAACTTACCATTTGAACTATAATATCTTCACAAAATAGGATTGGCTGGATTCAGATAGCACAAATTTCAGTCTGCAAAATCTCCAATTCCTTCGTGGTTACCTCTGTGTCTTGTTTCGTTTTTTTGACTCCTGCATCTAATACCTGCATGTCCAGTCTCAACTTGTTGATTGTACGTTGAGAATCATGTATACGTTGTCTTGCCACCTCTAGTTGATGCTCGAGAACATCAGCACACTCCAATTCCAATCCATAATCATTCGGTAACGGCCATGCCACACTGCTCGCAGATCTTTGTGTTGATGTCACTTCATCCTGAAATGTTTCTGTAAGTACACATGTCTAGCGCAAAAATATAGTTACAACAGTGAAGCGAGCAAGACAGACTATTTTATACATGGCAAAACAGGACTAGCAATACTGTTACACGTCATGAAGCATAAGTAGGTGATATTTTAAAAATTATAAAAATGGTAGTCTGTGCAGCCTGCATACAGAAATCTCTCTTAGCTCACCAGAGGAGCATGATGTTGGGGCCAAATCCAAAACACAGACAAGTTACAAATTTAGACAACAGTTGCGTATAAGTAAGCAAGTGGTTGGCCATTCTGTAGCTCAATTAAAGTCTTAGGGAGCATAATGAACAGCAGAGGGATTCATACAAGCCTACAACAGCAAGCAAAGCTATGCAATCATTAGCCTAGTATAAACTAGATTGTGAGCCTCATGTAGTAATAGTTGGTTAATAGACTTCAAAGCTTCAGGCACACTTAACTAGAATAATTAAATGGTAAGGCCTTTAATTATGTCAACTAATAGTTATACAAGTACCCAACATCAGGCATCATTGTTTGGGCATCTCATTAACCGAGGACAAATAAAGCAATTGAAAAGAGCAAATTAACTATGCCCGAAACAAACAAGGAATTGAACTGTTGAGTTGGATACAATGACTTACCTTAACTAGCTGAACAGGCTCAACGCTGCTCCTACTTCTCTTGCAAGGCTCCTTCCTAACATCTTGTACTTGGAAATCCTCAATCTTATCTTCATTGCACCCCCTCTGCAAGGTGACACAAACTAGTTACTCGTCCCCTTGGAAGATAAATATGCATACTTTCCAGTATGTGAACAACACAAAAGGATGAGATTATAACAAAACAACACCATATAATGAAACATGCTACATCTCTCACACTTGCACACAATGAAATGAGCATTTACTATGTGTGCACTATGTAAAAACTAGGCATACCTTCAAACTAGATCTCCAGGTACTCTTGGAGAGCCTACTTTAGTGTAAAGCCAAACCTTTATGTCACCTATGAGTTAGAAAAGCCCCCACTACATCAGCCCTTAGTGTTTAAATCGTTGACAAGCTCTGTTAGAGTGTTAGGTCAAGAACAACAAGTAATCAAAGCAAACAGTTCTGGTATGGCTGGCTGATGCAAACAAGCAATTGAAGAGATGTATCAAGAAAAGAAGCAAAGAAGGAGGCTTAAAGACCATCACTTGACTGACCAGATTTAAGGGGCATTTAAACATCATGTGCAACGTATGAACAAACATAAACATTGCATATTCCAGATTCTACAATGGAATGCACATGTATTAGGTTATGCCATGTATGATGATGCCTAAATGTACATTATAGGAGGCAGGAGTGATTCATCATTGCACGCACAATTGAATTGCAGATTAAGGGCCAGTTCTGTTTCGCCTTTTCAGAGCTTATTGTCAAAATAATCCATAAAATATGTAAAGGAGTCATTTTTGAGTTATGGGCTTGGGCTTAACTTATTTCGCTTTGGAGGGGGGTGTTTCGGGTAGAAGCTCACTAAAAATTTAAGGGAAGGGAAATAGTGAAATGACTCTTTTGTCTGCCTATATTACACTCAAAATGCAATTGCCCTGCCCGCTTGCATCTCCTCTCCCCTTTCCCTCTACATCGATCCCCTGCCTGCAGCGCTAGGGTTCCTCCAGCGAGCCGTCGCCACTGGTCCCATCTGGCCTGGTCCTCGACGATGCTCTGTCTAGCTAGGCTACATGGCCGGCGGGTAGGGCCAAATCTCCCCTGTTACTCCTCCCTTTGGTGCTGCCCCTCATTCTCATGGTCTCCAACAGCTGCTCCACTGTGGTCCGTCCAACACACTACTCCGGCGGGCGCCGCACAACTACGGCTGATGCCACACTGCGGCAGAAGGCACCTCATCCCCCCTCCCTCCTCCCAGGCCGTGGCCTTGAGGTGCTGTTGAAGGATGAACTCATCCAACAAGGTGAGAATCTCCTCTATTTTTTTGCTAAATTTTCATTCTGATCCACTATATGATGAATTGCTATGAGCTACTTCTGCTGCTGCTATATGATGCATTGCTATGAGCTGCTCCTGCTGCTGCTATATGATGAATTGCTATGAGCTTCTGCTGCTATGTGATGAATTGCTATGAGCTGCTGCTGCTATATGATGAATTGCTATGAGCTGCTACTGCTATATGATGAATTGCTATGAGCTGCTGCTGCTATATGATGAGTTGCTATAATCTGCTCCTGCTGCTGCTATATGATGAATTGCTATGAGCTGCTGCTGGTATATGATGAATTGCACACTGCTGCTGCTGCTGTATGATGAGTTGCTATGAGCTGTTGCTGCTATATGATGCTTTCAGGTGGTGTTGCTATATGATAATAACCAGCCACTTGGACCATCGAATTTCAATAAATAAATGTTCTTCATTTAAATGTGGGTCATGTGTTCTTCGTTTAAATTAGTCAATGGGATCTCTATGGAAGACACTGACCAAAGTAGATTGTGCCAAGTAGATGGTATCTTTGTATTTGCATTTTAAACAAATAGTGATGGTCTGTTTTCCTATCATACTCCCTCCCTTCCTTTATACAAGGCCACAAACTCAAAATACAGGTACCAAGGCAGAATTTAATGACCACTTCACAAGCTAACTTTTCTTCTCTTTTACCGGAGTCATTAATGCCGTGGCATGCAAAAACTCTTCGGTCCTCCCGTCTACCTTTTCTTTCCAGCGCACAGGAAGCCAACTCACTCACTCCTCTCACTCCCCCGCGGTCAGCAAATTTTCATCCCGCGCACTACTATTTCTCTCTCTCTCTCTCCTGCCTTTTTCGCGCGCTGCATGCAGCCATGCAAGCCAGCACGTCGAGCATGTATTGGGCCTCCGAAAAACTGATGAATTAGACCGGCTGCACGTGTTGCTCCCGCGCCATTTTTTGCAAAAACTCGCTGGCGCCATTTTATTCAAACATTCGTGGCGCCAACACTAGTTTGTCTATTTATACTCGACCACTTTTCATACGGAAGCGCATCAAGTTGTAGACCAGCTGTACACCAAAGCATGTTTCCTGACTTGAACGTCCGTGTAGAGGAGGTTGAAGATGACGTCCATGGTGGCGGTGGCAGAGGTTCAAGTGGTGCAGCAAGCCATGGAGCCGGCGGACGTGGGAGGCTCGGCCTCGTCGGTCGCGTGATCGCAAAAGGCTGGCGCGCCGGCCATACCTCGTCCAACACCGCACGGGCCGGACGTGGGCATGCCACCCTCGGGCTGGTTGGTTGCGGATGAGGCGGTTTCGACGCACAATCTTCGTCGAGCTATACTGGACGAGGCGGTGGAAGAAATGGCGGGCGTCTCGGTTTGGCCGGCCGAGGGCACGACGGCTTCGAGCAGGTCGACAGTGGAAACGGCGGCTTCGAGCAGGCCGGCAGCGGACGCAGTGGCGACAGTCTTGAGCTTATTGGTCGAGGTCGCGGCGTCGTCATGGGCCGTGATGGTTTCGGGCACGCCGTCCAAAGAATGATGGGCATCGGAGATGCTATGTGGATTTATCCCACGGCAAGGTTCGACAACACGGACGGTGCGGGCAACAGTTCTGGCACGGGGGGTGACACCTCTGGTGCGGGTGGTTCGTCGAGCACGACCAACAACGGGGAAGAACCGGTCGATGACACGAACGGCGAGGGCATTGATCTCAGTAAGATTTTAGCTCCATTTATGTATTAGCTTCGGTTTTGCATGCGTAGTCATTAAGGTTGCCATGTTAGAGGTTGCATTATTTCACTCTCTCTCTGATGTTTAGGGAGTACATAGTCTGTAGTTAGATGATGATTAGCCTAGTTACTCATGCACAACAAGTGACAAAATGGATGTGAGTATGAAACATTAGTTGTAAAGTTGAAAGGTAAGCAATGAACTAAATACTGTGACCATTTGTGTGCAGATCGTTTCGGAAACATTGTAAGGAGGACATGATATTCTGATGACTGCAAGCGCAACATATATTCACAGATTTTGGCGGCAAATGGTAATGGTAGGTTGAAGCGTGGTCTTCCCAAAAGATTGGCACAACTCTTGCATGTTTCACCGAGGAGTCTTAGGCGCATATGGAATACAGGCCAAACTCTTCATGGAGTCAACTCTGTGATCAACAAGAAGGCAAAAAATTGTGGACGAAAAAGGGTTGAGATAGACACTGCCATGATGGAGGCAATACCCTTGGGTGAATGGACAACTATATGTGATCTTTCGGTGTTAATGCATATGAAGAGCACCACTGTTTTCAAGCAGTTGAAGGAAAAGAAGATCAGGCGTCACTCAAATGCCCTTAAGGCCGACTTAACACATGAAAAGATGAAGGAGCGTGTATGATACTGCCTTTCCCAGCTGGTGCCCGAGAGCTGTCCAGAAAATCCCGTGTTCAAGGCAGGATATGATCAAGTTCATATAGATGAAAAGTGATTCTACCGCACGAAGAAAAGCCAGAAATTTTACTTGGGCCCCACAGAACCAAATCCGAAGAGAAGCGTGAGGAACAAGAACTACATAGAGAAAGTGATGTTCTTGTGCGCCGTCGCGAGACCGAGGTTCGATGCTGCTGGAAATTGCACTTTTGATGGCAAGATAGGTGTGTGGGAATTTGTTGAGAAGAAGGCTGCCTTGAAGAAGAGCAAGAACAGAAAACGTTGGACTTTGGAGCTCAAGCCGATTCCGGTTGTGAACAAGGAAGTTAGTCACACGTTCATGATCACGAGAGTAATTCCCACGATAAAGGCAAAGTGGCCCGCTGAGGACCATCATCGTCCCATATATATCCAGCAGGACAATGCCAAAACTCATGTTTCGGTGAATGACAAGGAAGTCTTAGAGGCGACGCAGGCGAGTGGTTGGGACATTAGAATTGTATGTCAGGCACCTAATTCTCTAGATGAAAACATTTAAGATCTTGGCTACTTTGCGTCTATTCAGGCCATGTTTCACAAAAATATGCCAAAAAATATCCAGGAAATATTGGATAAAGTGGAGGAATCTTTTGTTCAGTATCCTGTTCAACGGATGAATTGGATTTGGCTAAGTCATCAAGCTTGCATGCGCGAGACGCTCAGGATTAAGGGTTCAATTCACTATGATGTTCCTCACATTAAGAAAAAGTTGCTCGAGAGGGAAGGCCATCTACCGATTAGGCTTAAGTGTGGGCCGTCGTATATCTTAGGTGCTGAAGAATTTCTTAGTTCATAGATGGTGTTGTATCAGCGTAACCCTTTTGTACTGGAAACATCTATGCCTTAATGATGCATGTTTTTTATCATTCAAATTCAACTTGTTTTGTATACTCCATTGTCACACTTACTCATCGCGCTTAAGCAAGAGTAGCACTGTTCATAAATCATAAGAACAAAAAGACAATGAAAGACAAACTAATCACACTTAAACAACACTTGCTACTAGTTCAGTAAAGAGTAGCAACTTTCATAATCCAACAATGGAATCACACTTCAAACTTGACAAAACAATGATCGAAGACACATGAAAACATCAGACTACTTCTCATCTACTAGTTCAATATCAATGGAATCTGGCACTATCGTATCCGGTTCAAATGTATCGGGTACATACTCACCTCGCCGGTTGTAGTTTTTGGAATCCGGAATATGTACCACTTGTTGGGGTGGATACATATCTATTACATCGTCAATGAAGACACCTTCTTCCTCCTCATCGGTATCAAGGTCGTCCTCCTTGCAGACGAGCAGCACCTGTGCATGTTTGGTCTCCTTCTCTACATGAAGCCACCTTCCTAACGCACTCAGAGATCTCATGCTCCATGCCGGCATATTCTCCGGCAAATGTACTGTGCCCTTGACGGTGAAGTCTGCAACCTGTACGTCGATGGCGCCTAGCTGCTGGTCTTCTGTCTCCGCGTCGGAGTCGACAAGACCGGTGGTGAAGTCGAGTCTGTCATGGCAAACCACAGCTGCGGCTGCCATGTCGCTGCCTGCAGCTCTGCCGTCTACGATGCTTGAAATAGAGCTGCGGCCGCTGCTTCCCGCCTAGCCGTCGACTCTGCTTGAAATGTAGCCGCCGCGGCTTGAAGCCAAGCTTCCACCACCGCTTGAAACAGAGCCGCCGTGGCCTGCAGCCCAGCATTCGCCGCTGCTTGAAACTGAACTACCACCTGCATCCGACTTGCTGCCATCGACACCTGTAGCCCAGCCTCCGCTGCCGCTGCCTCCACTAGCCATAGGAGAAGAAGAAGATAATGGGATGGACGAGGGAGGAAGAAGGAGATAAGGAGATGAGAAGACGCAAGCAATGAATAGGGAACAGAGGGGAGGTAGGAAGTAGCAAGCGTCTTTATCACTGCATGCATGCAGGTTTGCTTGTACGAGGAGCCCTCATTAATTTTTGCCTCGTTTTGTGTTGGTGGCCTTGTATTGATGCAATTTGTATTTTCCATTATGGCCTTGTATAAGGGAATGGAGGGAGTATTAATTACTGCACTGGGTTCAATTTGTGACGTTTGCAAGTCAAATTAATTTTCATATGGGTAGAAAAAAGACAAAATATAATGCAATCTAGACTTCACTGATCATACCAAAGATAAGCTAAAAAGGATTCACTCATTTTGCTCCGTATGTAGCCTACAGTGGAATCTCTAGAAAGGCTTATATTTAGGAACATAGGTACGAGGTAGTATCATGTATGACATCTACATATCTAATTTAGCAGCCAGTAGTAGAAATCATTGTCTGCAGAAAGGGATTACTGGTCGAAAATCCTAGCAAAGCACGCTGACAGGCACACAACAATACAATAGAGAGAGATGCACTTACAAGATCATAGCAATGCCTCAGTCCAGGATCTTGGTTGGCCAAGCTGTTAGATCCAGAAGAAACATCGTCCTTGTAGTTTTTGCCAGCTGCATAACAGGTAACATCGACATGTTAGTATATTTGAAGTACATCAGGCAGGTGATGCTGGACGGGTTTAAAGGTGAAGAACCTAGGCCGTGGTGGGTGCTTGGCATCTTGCCAGACGGTGGGAATCAGGTTAGAAACGTCAAGGGTGATGACGCTGCGATGGCTATCGGGGTCCGGTAAGGAGATCTAGAACCGTTGAGTAGGGTGTTTGTGGAGCGGATTCGGTAGGGTGCACTACGGTGTGGGCGAAGCGGATCTGTGGCCGTGGACGAGGGCGTCAGTGAAGCTGCTCCGGTGGTTGGGTTAAGGATGGTGTCGATGATGCGGATCTGCGGCCGTGGACGGGGCGTCAGAAGCTGCCCCAATAGGTTGGATGAGGGTGCGACAAAGCAGATCTGTGGCTGTGGACTTGTGAGTTGGAAAAGCGGCCCCGCTAGGGTTGAGAATGTTATAGGCGAAGCTACTACGGTAGGGTTGACGATGGTGTTGGCGAAGCGGATCCGTTAGGGTTGAGGAAGGTGTCGGCAAAGAAGATCAGAGGCCGTCGATGGGGGCATCGGTGGGGCGGCTCCGGGGGTGTGTGGACGAAGCGTCTCCGATGGGGAGTACGAATGAGCCGCTGCAGATGCGCTGCGGTTGACGAGAGTATCGGCGAAGCAGATCCGGCGTTATGGACAAGGCCGACACTGAATGGGCTGTGGTATAGTGGTGGATGAGCAGTCTACTTGTTTCTAGTGGAGGTGGGAGGGGTAGATGCGGCCGCAGAAGCAGATCCGGCGAGGTGGACGCCGCTGGCAGTGAATGGGCTCTGGTACGCTGGTGGATGAGCAGTCTAGGGTTTCGAGAGGGGAGGGGTAGAAAGGCTGATGAAGTACGGACGATGTGATGTAAGATGCTCTGGTGCTGTGGAGTTAGTCATTTTTGCGGGAGGGGGAGAGGAAATGGGGATGTCGTGTGGTGGGGGAACCGGAAGTTACCAAAGGAGCCCCGACCTATTATGTAGATGAGGGCGATATTGTAACTGTTGTTCTCCATGCACCAAGGACAAAAGGGGAATTTCACATGCTAAAGACTAGGTGGCGGAAATTTTAGAAGGAGGCGGGAGATTTTGCCACCCGCGAATCGTTCGTATCCAGTTTCAACTAATTTTGGACAGTGCTAGCGGGAAGGTCATGCGAGACTATGTACACGGGGCACACGTCAGCAGTTAATAACTGGTGTGAAGTCCACCCCCGAAAAAGTACAATAACTCTGGATGATGCGCCGATAACTTGGACGTTCACACGTGCGCGACCAATCGTACGGGTGTAGAGGCGCATTCAAAAAAAAAGGATCAAACGCTCAGCCTATGTATTTCTCATGTAAATAGATAATTTAGTGCCATTGGTTATTTACTTTAAACATAATGCATTGACATGTTAGTGTAGAGGCGCACAAAAAGAAATGGATATTGTAGTCCCACAAAAGAAATTGATATTGTAGTCCGCTACTTAAAAGTGTTACCTCATATGATTACATAGCCTCCATTTCATAAATTGTGTACCCATTGAATTCATATATGAATATTACATATATTACTTCATAATAGAACCTTAAATCATCCAAGACTAATGAATTTGAATGCAAGAGTAACAATGATGCATGTACATGATAGCTACATTGGTTGTTTGAAGAAACATCACTGTAACTTTGGCATGCACAATTGAGAAGGTTTATTTAGATAGAAAAAATGTGATATGTGAGTGTCCAATCTTTATAGCGTTGAATCAACATTGTACCTTTAGCCATGATACAAAGTAGATATTGATTTATGTTCAAGCGATGCACGTCCACGATCTCTAGATAGTGATACGTGAATGAATTGTGCAATCTCTCTCACACGCATACATATCTCATTTTCCCGTGGGCATCAGAATCACACACATGCACTTCATGTATTTCTCTCCCTCCGTCAAGGTTAGAATTCGTCTTTCTACCCCGTCCTACAAGTCTCTCACACAGAAACACACACGCTCTCTCCGTCGAACACGCCCACCCCTTTAATTCAGCCAACCCACAGCCACTAATGTCTCAAAGGATAATTATGTCTCTCACACATATGCCTAAGGTTAACTCGAGTTCCGGAACCATATGAATACATACAATGGGATTCCAGCAGAGCACCTTTTGTTTTGAGATCTCTATCTCTCTTTCTCTCTCTCTCTCTCTCTCACACACACACACACGCGCGCGCGCGTGCATAGTCGTTGTTTATCGCTTCATTTTTTCCGGCACTTGCATGCACATCATTTGTTTATCTCCGTGATGCTTTAAGTATGCCTCGCACACATTCTATCTACGTATCCCTTAGTATAGATATGTCTCACACAAACCCCTTCTCCCTACTAGCAAGAAACCCATGCGTTGCACGGAACATCAAGATGCATTTGTATGAGTAGTTTATCTTGTGGGAGAAAAGGATGAATGAGGGAATGCCTTATTTGCAAATGTGGAGAGGGGTGTGGGTATCTTTTTGCAAAATTGCCATAGTTTCCTTCCTATCCGTCAGATATAAATCGGATGGCCTATATTGCAGGATGGCAGGAGCACCATCATCACCAACTCTGTTTTTTATAAGAAGAGTAGAGATATGTAAGTGTCACTGCCCCTTCCCATCCACCCCCCACACACACTTCCTGACACCAAAGGAGTAGGGTGACACCTCGATCTTGATACTAATCTATTGACTGCCTTCTCTCTCAAACACACATACACACACTACCCGACACCGAAGGAGTAGGGTGGCACCTCGATCTTGATAGTAATCTATCTACTCCTCTTTCAAACACACACACATACACACACACTCGCTAGTTGTGCCTCTTTGCCTACCGCGCACACTCTCGGTACGTCTTTCTCTCCCTCCCCCTCCCCACCCCAACCCCAATAATGACAGCAGAAGGGTGACAACTCAATGTGATCTTAATCTGTCAATTGGTTTCTCTCTCAAACATTGTGTCTCTGTGCCTTGCTCAGACACACTTGATATGTCTTTTTCTCCGTAGCCCCCTCGATATGTAGACTTCTCGCGTGCGCACAACTATAATGACGATGATGCTGAACCCAGTGTGCCTTGTTTTTACCGGCCTCATGTGATAGTTTTCTCCATGTTTTCTGTTAATTAACAAGACCACCTTTTCTTTGTTACTAGTAATGAATCTGAAATCATTCGAGGTAGACATAAAATATATCACTTCAACCCAATTATCGAAGTAACTATTTTAAAATAAACTAGCTAGATGCCCGTGCGTTGCACGTAACATCAAGATGCATTTGTATGAGTAGTTTATCTTGTGAGAGACTAGCAAGATGCCCATGCGCTGCACGAAACATCAAGATGCATTGATATGAGTATTTTCTTGTGAGAGAAAAGGATGAACGAGGGAAGGCCTTATTTGCAAATGTGGAGAGGGGTGTGGGCATCTTTTTGCAAAATTGCCATTCTTTCCTTCCTATCCGTCAGATATAAATCGGATGGCCTATATTGCAGGATGGAAGGCACACCATCATCACCAACTCTGTTTTTATCTCCACTCCTATAAAAGACTCAGTTGGTGAAGATGGTGTGTCTGCCATCCGTCATTTCTGACCATCAGATCTGCATCTAACGACTATGATGTAAGTCGTGGCATTTTTGCAACAAGACCCCACTTCTCTGCTCCAATTTGCAGAAACCCCTTAGTATCTTGAAACCAACCACATCCCTCCCCCACCTCATCAAAACAGCCACAAGGAATATATTTTGAGTGAAACCTAATACGAGTATATTTTTAGTGATATATACACCAAACTAGAGTGTTTTTCTTTCAAGTTTGTGAACATGTATTATTGTATTTTGGATCCGTTGCAACGCACGGGCACATTGCTAGTAAGAGTAGAGAAAAGGATGAACGAGGGAAGGCCTTATTTTCAAACGTGGAGAGGGGTGTGGGTATCTTTTTGGAAAATTGCCATAGTTTCCTTCCTATCCGTTAGATATAAATCCGATGATCTATATTGCAGGATAGCACGCACACCATCATCACCAACTCTATTTTCTACTCCCTCCGTTCCTAAATATTTGTCTTTTTAGAGATTTCAACAAGTGACTACATACAGAGCAAAATGAGGAATCTACACTCTAAAATATATCTATATACACACCCGTATGTGGTAGTCCATTTGAAATCTGAAAAAGACAAATATTTAGGAACAAATGGAGTATAAGAGTAGACATGGAGATATATCTCCAACATGGTCTACAACAAAAATGTGCTGGACTAGTTAGCGCCAGATGCTCGCGACGCGATGACCTGAGTTCGAATTTTGTCTTTAACTTTATATTTTTATATTATATATTACTTATTTAATATATACTTGTTTCACTACTATACTGATAGTGGAACCCACAGAGTACTTAGAATACAAGATTAAGGATGGACTGGTTTCTTTTTAACTTTCTGTACGAAGCTGTAGCCACTCTGCAAGTCACGTGTACACTGTACATGCAATTAACTTTTTATAGAGAGAGAATCATACATGCAATTAACTCAAATGGATTGGATGTGACTCTATTATTTCCAGCATAAGAGCATCTCCAACGGCAGCCGACAAATTTCCTCCCGCTACCTTTCGCGGACGACGATATCAAACGCCAGTGACATACATTTTCACAACTCTAACCAACCAAATGAAATTCGTGCAAACATGGACTTTTTTCATATAAGCATGCAGAATTTCGTATAAAAAAGCCGGATCTTCATATAACCATGATGGATTTCATTACATTTACATGAACTAAGCGGTGCTAATTCGGCTCTCTTGGTATAATTAATACTCCCTCCGTCCGGAAATACTTGTCCTAGAAATGGATGTATCTTGACTGATTTTAGTTATAGATACATCCAATTTATCCATTCTTAGAACAAATATTTCCCGCCAGCCGGAGAGGGAGTACCTAATATAAATGGCCGCCCGCGGATCCCTTTGTCTTCCTCATGTCCGGCAGACACTTACGGGGTCGACGAAGGTCCTCGGAAGAGACGAAGCAGCAAAGTGATACATCTCCAACGTATCTATAATTTTTAATAGTTCCATGCTATTATATTATCTGTTTTGAATGTTAATGGGCTTATTTATACACTTTTATATTACTTTTGGGAATAACCTACTAACCCAAGGCCCAGTGCAAATTGCTGTTTTTTTTTGCCTATTTCAGTGTTTCACAGAAAAGGAATATCAAACGGAATAAAAACTTTGGGAGAGTTATTTTTGGAAGAAATGTGATCTAGGGGACTTGGAGTGGACGTCAAGCAACCAACGAGGAGGCCACGAGGCAGGGGGCGCGCCCTCCACCCTTGTGGGCCCCTCGTGGCTCCATTGACCTACTTCTTCCTCCTATATATATTCATATACCCCGAAAACATCCAGGAGCACCACGAAACCCTATTTCCACTGCCGCAACCTTCTATACCCAAGGGATCCCATCCTGGGGCCTTTTCCGGAGCTCCACTGGAGGGGGAATCGATCACGGAGGGCCTCTACATCAACTACATGGCCCCTCCGATGATGTGTGAGTAGTTTACTTTAGACCTTCGGGTCCATAGTTATTAGCTAGATGGCTTCTTCTCTCTCTTTGGATCTCAATACAATGTTCTCCTCGATGTTCTTGGAGATCTATTTGATGTAACTCTTTTTGCCGTGTGTTTGTCAAGATTCGATGAATTGTGGGTTTATGATCAAGTTTATCTATGAATAATATTTGATTCTTCTCTGAAATCTTTTATGTATGATTGGTTATCTTTGCAAGTCTCTTCGAATTATCAGTTTGGTTTGGCCTACTAGATTGATCTTTCTTGCAATGGGAGAAGTTCTTAGCTTTGGGTTCAATCTTGAAGTGTCCTTTCCCAGTGACAGCAGGGGCAGCAAGGCACGTATTGTATTGTTGCCATCGAGGATAAAAAGATGGGGTTTATATCATATTGCTTGAGTTTATCCCTCTACATCATGTCATCTTGCCTAATGTTGTAACGACCCGACTCAAAATCGGTCAAGTCTCTGTGTAGCTGTACCATCCCAAGATCATGCTGGCACACACAGTACATTGATGAAAAGATTCAAAGTTCAATCACACCTGAATTTATTACACGATTCTCATATCGAGTCTTTATTACATCATAATAAATTCGGCCGAAGGCCAACTCATGAGAAATGAACTAAATAAAGCTGCGGAAGTGTAGACGAATAGCGGGTCCATCCGACTCCATAGGGCAATCGCCAAGCGTAGATTGTAGCCTCACTCCTGGTCAAAAAACTCCTCTACAACATGAGACGTTGCAGCCGTGTAGGTCAGCATTTTGAATATGATGACAAGTCATAGAGAAAACAACAAATAATAATACTAACAATATATGCAATTTGGCTGTGGGGCTCTAAGTTTTATATTTTTGCGAAAAGGCAGTTTTTCCCTACAACAAAGGTTTTGCTTGCAATTACTAAAAAATGTTGGTAGTTATTGAGATGGTTCCGCCAACCAATGTCTCATTCCCAATTATTAATTAACCCCTCAATTAATTTATTTGTTCGGTGTTGAGATTTCTGAAATACTCCAATTCCAGAGGCTCAAATGTCCGTAACCGGGGACACAGCTAATCGATTAGGTTGTTACTCTGCAGTGTCTTGTGCACTTTACCCGCAAGATTCGTTCCCTCCTTTATGTCCTCGCACTGCCTGGTGTTTGAAGACGGGACGAACGAAACAGGGTCTTCCATAGAGTTTCTCTGGGCACTGCCGGTGCCCATCCATGTCCTACCTGTCTTCTACATCTGCTGGCACCGTCCGTCCAGAGTCACGCCTAAGGTCAATCCAGCCGGAGCCCATAATGGCTTGTGGCTGCATAGGTAAGCTTCCGGTCAAGGGGTATCCATCCGTCTCTTCGTGGCTGGGTGAAGCTTTCCGCAAGATGTCATGGCACTTTTCCATGCATCCCGGCCATCCGCTGGTTCCTCCAGGGTGCCCGTGAACAGTCCTCCACCCAGTAGTGAATTTGAAGTCCATCTTGAGCTTGAAGTCATGGGGTTGTCATCATCTTGACTCTCACATCTCCCTTATGAATCTCTCAACCAACCCCGTCTACGAGCATAGCAAAATAAACTACATCGTCCCGGGCAATAATAACAAGGGGGAATTGGGTTCATCCTACCTCATGATACTACTCAAGACATAACTTAAAAAATTCTCCTACTGCATGCATGGTGGGGAGGAATAATTCTAATGCAACAAAATCATATGTATTGTAAAACATGATCAAATGACTTGCCTGGCTGACGGTCTTCAAATGCTAGTGACTCGAGATAGCAAGCTTCGCACTCCGGAAATTCTATCGACTCAAACAATAGCACAAATAAATATTACACTAAATATCATAACAACAAGCTAAAGGAAATCACACAAGCACTCAAACAAAAACCAAAGAAAACTCGAAGAACTCCAAACCAACAACTAGCAAGAAAAAAACATTTTATTTTTTTGTAAATAAAAGTTCACCCTCTGTAACTATAGAAACTAGTCTAAAATAAACTATAACAGAGGTGAAATAAAATCCTAAATTAATTAGAACAACAGAAAACAGCAGCCAGCTAAAAATACTAGAAAAGCTTGATTTCGAGTAAAACTATTTTTAATAAGGACTAAAAATACACAAATAAATTCCTACTGTTAGGCAAGGTCAAAGCAAAGCAGTGACAAAAAGAATCACTAAAAAAGAATAATCCTAACTCAAATTATAGCAGAAGTACTAATCTGACTAAAACTAATATAAAATTATTTTTATAAACTTAAACATGGCCGAATCTATTTTCTACAGAAACTATAGGAAATTTGTAAACTAACAAAAAAGAATCAACTAAAAATAATAAATAACCTAAAAGATATTGATTTACCAAAAACAGAACTATTCTGCTAAAAACAGAAACTGAAATAAAACTAAAATAAACTAATGCGCTAACGGGCCGAAACAGTGAGCACTCTAAAACTATCTAATGCGCGAGCGACCTTTAACTGAAACGTATATGGGCTAACTAAAAAAACCGATCAGGCCGGTCTAACTAAACCAGGAACTAAACCGGAAAATAAACCGTAAACTAAACCGATCTATTGAAAATAACCTAACCCTTCGCGGATCTAATCTAAGCCGTACATGCGAGATCAAATGGTGGAGGGGAGCTCGGGCTTACAGTGGACGGCGGCGACAGACGGAGACGACAGTGGCGACTTGGGCGTCGGTGGCGGCCGGGCTCCGGTGGACCGGGGCGACGGCGGTGATGTCGGGGAGATGTGGCGGAGCGAGGCGGAGGTGGTGGTGGTGTTGTTGGAGCTCGGGGACGACGACGGCGGTCGGGGCGACTGCTCCCTGGTGAGCTGTAGCTCTGACGAGCGGCGGTCGAGCTCAGGGCGACGGCTTCAATGGTTCCTGAGAGACGATAGGATGTCAAAGAGGTGCGAAACGAGAAGGGGTTCAGGTGGTGTAGCTTGGAAGCAAGGGGAATGCTCATCGGTGGTAGAAACGGCGGCGAAACGAGGCAGCGGCGGCGAGATGCGTTTGGAGGTGGTGCGAGCTATGGTGGGTGTTGGGGTAGGGTTTTTGGGGGGTTCAGAAGAGAAGGGGCAGGGCTTTATATAGGGCATGATCGTGGGCGTGGGGGCAATGCGGGATCGCGATCCCGAGAAGATCGCGGCGACAGGCGGCGGCGGTCGCGCTCTGGCGCGACATGACGTGGGCGAGGGGTTAGGAATAGGGTGGACCCCGCGGGTCAGTGGGAGAGAGAGGAGAGGAGGCGAGCGGGCGACCGAAGCGGAGGCTGCTCGGGCGTGCGGCGCGCTGCGCTGGGCTGGCGGCTCGGCGCTGGTGGGCTGCGGCCTTGGTGACTGGGCCTGCTGGCCTGGCGCGTGGCGCGCCTGGTTTTTTTCCTATTTGTTTTTTTGAATAACCATAGAGAGAGAAAACTAAATATGGAGAAAACTATAGTATTTTTATATATGACATATATATATATATATATATAAATATATATATCAAAATTCTCAGGGGAAATAATCCTACAACGTGGACATTTTTCCAGAGGCAAAACACAATCTAAAAAAACGTTTTCTAGAAATCCCAAATAAAATTCAAATTTGAATTCAAACTTTTTGGCCATATTTTTCTTCTGACATTTTTGGAGTGTCATGTTAGCTCCTCTCATACTTTTGATCAAGTATTTGTCAGGGATATTTGAAGCAATTTTTCAAATGCCAAGTTGAATCCAATTCAAACAAAAGTCAAATGCCTCTGAAAATTCCAAATGCCACACAATTTCAAACAACATGCATAGATGCTTAACTAATAATTGTAAAACATTCCAAATTGAAAATTTGGGATGTTACAAACCTACCCACCTTAATATGAATCTCGCCCTTGAGATTTGGGTTGGCTAGCAAATAGGTGCGGGTGGTCTTGGCGGAGATCTTCTTCTCGCTCCCAGGTGGCTTCCTCCTCGGAGTGGTGGCTCCACAGAACCTTGCAAAACTTGATGATCTTGCTGCGGGTAACTCTGTTCGCAGTCTCGAGAATTCTGACGGGTTTCTCCTCATAAGTCAGATCACTGTCAAGCTGTATGGCCTCTAGGGGCACTGTGTCTCTCAAAGGAATATCGGCCATCTCGGCATGGCATTTCTTCAGCTGGGATACATGAAAGACATCGTGAACTCATGACAATCCTTCTGGCAATTCCAGCTTATATGCAACTTCTCCTCCGTGTTCGAGGATTTTGTAGGGCCCAATGAACCTGGGTGCTAATTTTCCTTTAACACCAAACCTCTTGATTCCTCGAAGTGGGGACACACAGAGATATGCTCGATCTCCAACTTCACACGTTATCTCCTTGTGTTTACTGTCGGCATAACTCTTTTGTCTCGACTGGGCTATCTTAAGTCAGTCTTGAGTCAGCTTGACCTTCTCTTCAGAATCTCTGATAAGATCGGGACCAAAATTTTTTCGGTCTCCAACACCATCCCACAACAATGGTGTTCTGCACCTCCTTCCGTATAGAGCTTCGAAAGGGGCCATCTTCAGACTGGTCTGATAGCTGCTGTTGTACGAGAACTCTGCGTATGGCAAATTGTCACCCCAGCTAGACCCGTAGTCTAGCGCATAGGCTCTCAACATGTCCTCCAGAATCTGGTTGACTCTCTCGGTCTATCCATCTGTCTGCGGATGAAAAGCTGTACTGAACTCCAGCCTCGTACCCAAAGTGTCATGCAACTGATTCCAAAACTTTGAGGTAAATTGTGTTCCTCTATCTGACACGACACTCCTCGGAACTCCATGCAGACATACGATCCTGGTCATGTATATCTTGGCTAACTTAGCGTTGGTATATGTAGTCTTCACGGGAATGAAATGAGCTACCTTGGTCAAGCGATCAACTACTACCCATATGGAGTCATAACCTGAACGGGTCCTGGGTAATCCTGTGATAAAGTCCATTCCAAGTTTTTCCCATTTCCACTCGGGAATCGGCAGTGGTTGAAGTAACCCTGCCGGTTTCTGATGTTCCGCCTTTACTCGCTGACAAACATCGCATACTGCTACGTACTCGGCAATATCCTTCTTCATACCTGTCCACCAGAAACTTTCTTTCAAATCCAGATACATCTTGGTGTTGCCTGGGTGAATCGAGTACGGTGAATCATGGGCCTCCTGAAGAATTAACTTCCTGACCTCTGGGTCATTGGGCACATAGATACGATCCTCAATCCATAAAGTTCCATGTTCATCCTCACGAAAACCTTTAGCCTTGCCGTTACTCATCTTTTCCTTTATCTCTGCAATTTCCTTGTCCGTCTTCTGTGCTTCACGGATTCTTTCAGTCAGAGTGGACTGTATATCCAAGGTGGCTACAAATCCTCTTGGTACCATCTCCAGTCGGAGCTCTCTGAGATCGTCGACTAATTCCTGAGGTAATCCTCCAGCTATGAGGGTGTTCACATAGCTTTTATGGCTCAAGGCATCTGCTACAACATTTGCCTTCCCTGGGTGATAATGCAATCTCATGTCATAGTCCTTGATCAATTCAAGCCATCTCCTCTGTCTGAGGTTCAACTCCTTCTGCGTGAAAATGTACTTCAAGCTCTTATGATCCGTGTAAACATCACAACTATTTCTGACAAGGAAATGTCTCCATGTCTTGAGTGCGTGCACTACGGCTGCTAATTCCAAATCGTGTGTGGCATAATTCATCTCGTGAGGTTGTAGCTGTCTGGAGGTATAAGCTACAACTTTTCCTTCCTGCATGAGCACTCCTCCGATTCCTTGATGAGAAGCATCACAATATACCTGGTAATCCTTGTGTATGTCTGGCAAAATGAGCACTGGGGCTGTAACCAGACGTTTCTTCGACTCTTGAAAACTGGCTTCACTATCCTTGGTCCAAACATACTTAGTTTCCTTCTTCAACAGCTCCATCATGGGCTTAGCAATCTTGGAGAAATTCTCAATAAATCTTCGATAATATCCTGCATGTCCGAGAAAACTACGGATCTCCTTGACTGAGGTGGGGGACTGCTAGTTGGTGACCGATTCAACCTTGGTGGGGTCGACTGCTATTCCTTCTCCTAAAATAACATGTCCGAGGAATCCGACTTCCTTCAACCAGAATTCACATTTGCTAAACTTGGCATATAACTGATGTTCTCGGAGTTTCTCCAGAACTAGACACAGATGTTCCTTATGATCTTCCTCGCTCTTGGAGAAAACCAATATGTCATCGATGAACACCATGAAAAACTTGTCCAGATATTCCATAAATACCTTGTTCATCATGCTCATGAAATACGCAGGGGCATTAGTCAATCCGAATGACATGACGGTATACTCATATAAACCATACCTGGTGGTGAAAGCTGTTTTGGGTATATTGCTACCTCTTGGGCACTGCGTTGGTTTTCCCCGAAGAGGAAGGGATGATGCAGCAAAGTAGCGTAAGTATTTCCCTCAGTTTTTGAGAACCAAGGTATCAATCCAGTAGGAGGCTATGCGCGAGTCCCTCGTACCTGCACAAAACAAATAAATCCTCGCAACCAACGCGAATAGGGGTTGTCAATCCCTACACGGCCACTTACGAGAGTGAGATCTGATAGATATGATAAGATAATATTTTTGGTATTTTCGTGATAAAGATGCAAAGTAAAATAAAGGCAAAGTAAAAATCAAAGGAAATAACTAAGTAGTAGGAGATTAATATGATAAAGATAGACCCGGGGGCCATAGGTTTCACTAGTGGCTTCTCTCGAGAGCATAAGTATTCTACGGTGGGTGAACAAATTACTGTTGAGCAATTGACAGAATTGAGCATAGTTATGAGAATATCTAGGTATGATCATGTATATAGGCATCACGTCCGAGACAAGTAGACCGACTCCTGCCTGCATCTACTACTATTACTCCACTCATCGATCGCTATCCAGCATGCATCTAGAGTATTAAGTTAAAAATAGAGTAACGCCTTAAGCAAGATGACATGATGTAGAGGGATAGACTCATGCAATATGATGAAAACCCCATCTTGTTATCCTCGATGGCAACAATACAATACGTGCCTTGCTGCCCCTACTGTCACTGGGAAAGGACATCGCAAGATTGAACCCAAAGCTAAGCACTTCCCCCATCGCAAGAAAGATCAATCTAGTAGGCCAAACTAAACTGATAGTTCGAAGAGACTGGCAAAAATAACCAATCATACATAAAAGAATTCAGAGAAGATTCAAATATTATTCATAGATAGACTTGATCATAAACCCACAATTCATCGATCTCAACAAACACACCGCAAAAAGAAGATTACATTGAATAGTTCCCCACAAGAGAGGGGGAGAACATTGTATTGAGATCCAAAAAGAGAGAAGAAGCCATCTAGCTAATAACTATGGACCCGTAGGTCTGAGGTGAACTACTCACACTTCATCGGAGAGACTATGGTGTTGATGTAGAAGCCCTCCGTGATCGATGCCCCCTCCGGCGGAGCTCCGGAACAGGCCTCAAGATGGGATCTCGTGGATACAGAAAGTTGCGGCGGTGGAATTAGGTTTTTGGCTCTGTATCTGATCGTTTTGGGGGTACGTAGGTATATATAGGTGGAAGGAGTACTGAGGGAGTCCTGGATTGGGGGGTCTCCAGGCGGCCGGACTATATCCTTTGGCCGGACTGTTAGACTGTGAAGATACAAGATTGAAGACTTCATCTCGTGTCCGGATGAGACTCTACTAGGCAATACAGATATGCATATCTCCTCCTTTGTAACCGACCTTGTGTAACCCTAGCCCTTTCCGGTGTCTATATAAACCGGAGGGTTTTAGTCCATAGGACAACATACAATCATACCATAGGCAAGCTTCTAGGGTTTAGCCTCTCTGATCTCGTGGTAGATCAACTCTTGTAATACCCATATCATCAAGAATAAATCAAGCAGGATGTAGGGTTTTACCTCCATCAAGAGGGCCCGAACCTAGGTAAAACATCGTGTCCCTTGCCTCCTGTTACCATCCGCTTTAGACGCACAGTTCGGGACCCCCTACACTAGATCTGCCGGTTTTGACACTGACATTGGTGCTTTCGTTGAGAGTTCCTCTGTGTCGTCTCCGTTAGGCTTAATGGCTCCTACGATCATCGATAGCGATGCAGTCCAGGGTGAGACTTTTCTCCCCGGACAGATCTTTGTGTTCGGCGGCTTCGCACTGCGGGCCAACTCGCTTGGCCATCTGGAGCAGATCAAAAGTTACGCCCCTGGCCACCAGGTTAGGTTTGGAAGCTTAAAATACACGACCTATATCCGCGGAGACTTGATCTTCGACATATTCGAGCCCCTGACTTGTGCGTCACACGGTCACGATGAGTACGATTTAGCTCTACCATCGGACAATGTTCAGGAGGTCGCACCGACAGCCGCTCCGACCCTCAATTCGGAGCAAGTTGCGCCGTCCATGGACGGGTGGATGGACCCTGCCACGGAGGCCTTATCCTCAGCGGCAATCGAGCCGAATATCGACCTTACCCTGCACGAGAGCCGTGTTGTCAAACTGCTGGATCCTTCTCCGGCCACGGACTCTGAACCGCCTGCGCCCGTTCCTAGCGAATCCAATTGGGCGCCGATCATGGAGTTTACCTCCGCGGATATTTTTCAGCACTCGCCCTTTGGCGACATACTAAACTCACTAAGGTCTCTCTCCTTGTGAGGAGGATCCTGGCCGAACTATGACCGGAAGGATTGGGATGCGGACGACGAAGAAATTCGACGCCCACCCACCACCCACTTAGTAGCCACTATCGACGACTTAACCGACATGCTCGACTTCGACTCCGAAGACATCGACGTTATGGACGATGATGCAGGAGACGAAGAGGAACCACTGCCCACAGGGCACTGGACAACCACCTCATCATACGATATATACATGGTGGACACACCCAAAGATGGCAATGGCGACGAGACAACGGAGGATGACCCCTCCAAGAAGCAACCCAAGCGCCGACGTCAGCGGCGCCGCTCTAAGTCCCGCCAAAGCAAAAGTGGTGATACCGGCACAAGAGATAATAGCACTCCGGATAGTGGCGAAGATGGCAATAATCCCCTCCAGCACGATTTAGGGCAGGAGGATGGAGAGGCCAGCCCTCCTGAGAGAGCGGCAGATGAGGAGGATGATAATTACACGCCTCCCTCCGAAGACGAGGCAAGCCTCGACGATGACGAATTCATTGTGCCAGAGGATCCTGTCGAACAAGAGCGCTTCAAGAGCCAGCTTATAGCCACGGCAAATAGCCTTAAGAAATAGCAGTAGCAACTTCAAGCTGATCAAGATCTGCTAGCTGACAGATGGACTGAAGTCCTAGCGGCCGAGGAATTTAAACTCGAATGCCCCTCCAAGAGTTACCCAAAATGCAGGTTGCTACCCCGACTGGAGGAAGAAGTGTATGACGCGGCTGATCAGCCACCCCGTGGCCGCGACAGAGAGGCATTCCAGCCAAAATCTCAGCCCGCACCCCGACACCATTCAAATAAAAAGGCATGGGGAAATATGCCAGACCTGCGAGACGTATTGGAGGACAAAGCAAAACATGCAAGATCGATCTACGGATCACGAGGACGCGCCACTATGCGAGACGATAATCGTCACGCCGGATACAGTAAAAGTAAATCCAACCGGGCCCAGCATAGCGGACAAGACTCATTGGAGCTATGTCGCGACATTGCCCAGTACAGAGGCGCCGCACACCCTTTATGCTTCACAGACGAAGTAATGGATCATCAAATCCCAAAGGGTTTTAAACCCGTAAATATAGAATCATACGACGTCACAACAGATCCTGCGGTATGGATCGAGGATTTCCTCCTGCATATCCACATGGCATGCGGTGATGATCTACACGCCATTAAATACCTCCCACTCAAACTCAAAGGACCAGCTCGGCATTGGCTCAATAGCTTGCCAGCAGAGTCCATTGGCTGTTGGGAAGATCTGGAAGCCGCATTCCTCGACAACTTTCAGGGCACTTATGTGCGACCACCAGATGCCGATGACTTGAGCCACATAATTCAGCAGCCAGAGGAGTCGGCCAGACAATTCTGGACACGGTTCCTAACAAAGAAAAATCAAATCGTCGACTGTCCGGATGCAGAGGCCCTAGCAGCTTTCAAGCACAACATCCGCGATGAGTGGCTAGCCCAGCACCTTGGTCAGGAAAAGCCGAAATCTATGGCAGCCCTCACGACACTCATGACCCGCTTTTGTGCGGGAGAAGACAGCTGGCTGGCTCGCAGTAATAACATATCAAAGAACCATGGTACTTCAGATACTAAGGATGGCAATAGCAGGTCACGTCGCAACAAACATAAGCGCCGCATTAGCAGTGATAATACCGAGGATATGGCAGTCCATGCCGGATTCAAAGGCTCTAAACCCGGTCAGCGGAAAAAGCCATTCAAAAGAAGCACTCCGGGCCCGTCCAGTTTGGACCGTATACTCGATCGCTCGTGTCAAATACACGGCACCCCCGACAAGCCAGCCAACCACACCAACAGGGATTGTTGGGTGTTCAAGCAGGATGGCAAGTTAATTGCCGAAAACAAAGAAAAGGGGCCGCATAGAGATGACGAGGAGGAGCCCCGATAGCCAAATACCGGAGGAGAGAAGAGGTCCCCCCCACAAGTGCGGATGGTGAACATGATATACGCAACCCACATCCCCAAGATGGAGCAGAAGCGTGCGCTCAGGGACTTGTATGCGTTGGAGCCAGTCGCCCCAAAGTTCAACCCATGGTCCTCCTGTCCGATCACCTTCGATCGCAGGGACCACCCCACTAGTATCCGTCATGGCGGGTTCGCCGCACTAGTCCTAAACCCAATCATTGACGGATTTCACCTCACTCGAGTCCTTATGGATGGCGGTAGCAGCCCGAACCCGCTTTACCAGGACACAATGCGCAAAATGGGTATAGACCCCTCAAGGATCAGACCCACAAAAACGACCTTTAAAGGCATCATACCAGGTGTAGAGGCCCATTGACAGGCTCAGTCACACTGGAAGTGGTCTTCGGATCCCCGGATATCTTCGATATAGTCCCGTTCCGCAGTGGTTATCATGCACTGCTCGGGCGAACCGCCTTTGCGAGATTCAATGCGGTACCGCATTATGCATACCTCAAGCTCAAGATGCCAGGACATCGGGGGATCATTAAAGTTAATGGAAACATAGAGCGCTCTCTCCGAACGGAGGAGCACACTTCAGCCCTCGCTGCGGAAGTGCAAAGCAGCCTCTTAAGGCAATCCACTAGTTCGGCGTTTAAGGACTCGGACACCTTCAAGCGCGCCCGGAGTAATCGGCAACAGGACCGCCTGGCACGTTCTGAGCTCGCATAGCAATGCAGCCCCCACCCGGTCCCAGCCAAATGGCGAAATCCGTGCCACGCGTACATAATTACGCATTAAAAATACCATGGGCACAGGCGGGGAGGGGGGCACGACTGCGGCATGCTCCAAGATGCGGCTTAAACCGCACTAGGGGCTTCCCGCTTTGGTATTTTTCTCTTTCAGGACTTTAATCTGTGGAAACCCTGTCCGGCAGTATGATTGCCGAACACATGATGCAGCAACCAAGGAGGCAGAAAGCTACGTCACACCACGGAACTCCCAGGTGGATTACGATAACGAGCGAGATATTTGCTTTAATATTATTCCTCAGCTTGCCCTTGGAAGGGACATGTCAAACAGTCCTACTTTTTGCTTATCACACTACTTGTATCATTCCTAACACACCCTTTTGAATAAACAATGCATAACATTAAGACTATTATTGCATTCTTCTTTCTATATATATATATATGTTCATTCGTGGCATCCAGCACCTGTACACTCTGGTACGGCCAATACGCTAGGGGCTTAAGCATACCCCATAATATGGCGTGAGAAGTCCGAACACTTTCAACAGTGCGGCACCCCGAACTTATAGCATTATATGCATCAGCTCCGAATCATGTCTCGAGTCAATAGTTGGGTTTGCCCGGCTCCCATGTTTTGGTACCTTACATTCCGCTATATCGGCTAAGGTAGCACTGGGAGAACTACTGCGATTGTGCCCCGGTTCTGCTGGGCTAAGCACCTTAGTAGAGAAAGCTAAAACTGACTGTCATGATAAGGTGAGAGACTGGTCGCTGTTCGAGAGGTTTTCGAGTCCTTAAAGACTTATGCCGCTTAGAGCGAGGAGTCGGCCCTGTCCGACTTAAGGCGTGTATCGCGCCCCAGATTCGGCCTTCCGAATACTAGGGGCTTCGCCGAAATTTAAAATTATAGAATTCTATGGCTAAGTGAGAGTGATACCGCATTATAGTCCAATTGCCTTGTTCATTGTGCTGAGCACCTCCCTCGAAGGACCCAAAAATGGGAACAAGAGTGCTCAGGTTTATCCCGAACACCCCAGCACTCGTGGCATGGGGGCAGAAGCCGACGACTGGCCATCTCTCAGATTTGATAAACGACTGAACAGAAGGTAATATTTTAAATTCAAACAAGTGTTGCATAGCGCATATGAACAAGTTTTCATAAATACAGGATTACACAAGCGACTTTACTCGAATATTGTATCTTTGGTAAACTCGTCCGCTACGGACGGGCACCCTTCAGGACACCCTCATAGTACATCTCGGGGTGGCTATGCTCCTTGCCCTCCGGCGGCCCTTCCTTGATCAGCTTCACGACATCTAGCTTGGCCCATCGCACCTTCACACGGGCGAAAGCCCGACGTGCACCTTCGATGCAGACGGACCGCTTGACGACTTCCAGCCGTGGGCAGGCATCCACAAGCCGCCTCACCAGGCTAAAGTAGCTGTTCGGAAGGGCGTCGCCAGGCCACAGCCGGACTATAAAGCCCTTCATGGCCTGTTCGGCCGCCTTGTGCAGCTCGACCAGTTGCTTCAGCTGGTCGCTCAGAGGCGTCGGGTGTTCGGACCCAGTATACTGAGACCAGAATAGCTTCTCCGTTGAGCTTCCCTCCTCGGCCCTATAAAACTGTGCGCTATCCGACAGGCTGCGGGGCAAATCTGCGAATGCTCCTGGAGAGCTCCGGATCCGGCTAAGTAACAGGTAATTTACTTTCACATGCTTGCTTTGCATATAGAATGCCTTACCCACCGCTATCTTCTTCATCGCATCAATCTCCTGGAGGGCCTTTTGGGCTTCGGCCTTGGCATTCTTTGCGCTCTCAAGGGCCGCGTGTGATGGCCTGGCTTATTAGGGATGATAGACTACTCATGTCAATAAGGAGTTCCTTCTTTTCCGCGAGCCCATTCAGACAGAACTCCAAAGTTAAGCGTGCTCAGCTTGGAGTAGTGTCAGGATGGGTGACCGACCGGGAAGTTGCTCCCGGGTGCGCATGAGTGAGGACAAAGTGCGCAGAAAAGACTAGTATTGATCTGTAGGGCCAGTCTAGATCTCGCCAGGAGTAACGACCACCGGCGGGTGTGTCCGGCGCGTTACAAGTTGGTATCAGAGCCGACCCTCGCGGTTACACGGATGTTTGCGGACAGGTGCACGGTCATGTTGTTGATGACGTTTGTGACCCGTCGTGGCACCCGGCATGGCGCATGTACCGGACTGGATGCACAGACATATGTGCCAAGAGGGAACGTTCCTGTGGCCCGACGAGGACGTCGGTTCCTCTGAGTGGGGGTGTATGTGATGGCCTGGCTTATTAGGGATGATAGACTACTCATGTCAATAAGGAATTCCTTCTTTTCCGGGAGCCCATTCGGACAGAACTCCAAAGTTAAGCGTGCTCAGCTTGGAGTAGTGTCAGGATGGGTGACCGACCGGGAAGTTGCTCCCGGGTGCGCATGAGTGAGGAAAAAGTGCGCAGAAAAGACTAGTATTGATCTGTTGGGCCAGTCTAGATCCCGCCAGGAGTAACGACCACCGGCGGGTGTGTCCGAGGTGTTACACCGCGGCAAGCTCGAACTCTCGCGTCTTCGAGTCAAGCTCCAACGCCTCGTGCTTCGTCACGAGAGCTTGGAGCTCTTGCTGCACCTTGCCCACCCGCGCCTCTTGTTTTTCCCGCTTGGCGCGCTCCCGGGCCGCTTTGTTTTCGGCCTCGGACAATGCTTGCTTTAGGGCGGCCACTTCGGTCTTGGCCCCTGGCAAATTCATGATGATCCTGTCATTTTGCAATCGCATCTTTATATATATATATATATATATATATATATATATATATCTATAGACTAGGTATTACTTACCTTTGTTCTCCTCGAGCTGCCTCTTAGCAAGGCTGAGCTCGTCCTTCGACCCTTTAAGGAATTCCTTCTTTTCCGGGAGCCCATTCGGACAGAACTCCAAAGTTAAGCATGCTCAGCTTGGAGTAGTGTCAGGATGGGTGACCGACCGGGAAGTTGCTCCCGGGTGTGCATGAGTGAGGACAAAGTGCACAGAAAAGACTAGTATTGATCTGTTGGGCCAGTCTAGATCCCGCCAGGAGTAACGACCACCGGCGGGTGTGTCCGAGGTGTTACACCGTGGCAGGCTCGAACTCTCGCGTCTTCGAGTCAAGCTCCAACGCCTCGTGCTTCGTCACGAGAGCTTGGAGCTCTTGCTGCACCTCGCCCACCCGCTCCTCTTGTTTTTCCCGCTTGGCGCGCTCCCGGGCCGCTTTGTTTTTGGCCTCGGACAACGCTTGCTTCAGGGCTGCCACTTCGGTCGTGGCCCCTGGCAAATTCATGATGATCCTGTCATTTTGCAATCGCATCTTTTTATATATATATATCTATAGACTAGGTATTACTTACCTTTGTTCTCCTCGAGCTGCCTCTTAGCAAGGCCGAGCTCGTCCTTGGACCCTTTAAGGTCCTGCTTTAGTGCGGTGACCTCCGCAGTTAGTGCGGCAGAGGCCAGCAGCGAAGCCTGCATACACGCATAGTGACATACTTATATTAGACTCCTGCGATATTGTTTGATCCTCCATTCGGCTTTTGTTTGTGAACACCGAATAGAGCATCAGGGGCTACTATCTATGCGGTAATATTTCTCCTATATTACAAACACTTACCTCAAAGCTTGTTAGAAGGCTGGCACAGGCTTCAGTCAGTCCGCTCTTGGCGGACTAAACCTTCTCGACCACCGCACTCATAATAGTGCGGTGCTCTTCGTCGATGGTAGCGCTGCGAAGCACTCCCAACAGATTGTCTAGGGCCTCTGGATGGACAAAGGTCACCGGCACAGGCGTCTTGCCCCTTTTGGAAGGAGGCCGCCTGCCCAAGTCCGGAACCGTTGGGGGTTCCGGCGCGGTGTTCGGCTGAAGGCCGAACTCAGAGCCCTCGGGAGCCTTGCTCCCTCTGCTCCCGGAGTCCGGAAGGTCGCCTTGAGGCTCCTCCGGGACTGTCTCCCCTCGACCCGGTGCCTCTTGAGACAATACCTCGACATTGTCCGTAGGGCCAGGGGAGGTGGCGGTCGGAAGTGGATCGCTATCCACATTCGATGAGCCCAGGGAGCCGTCCGACGATACGTCGATACGGGATCGTGGCGGTCTGCATAGTCATAATTCGGCGTTAGGAAAGGCAGTGCGACAAAGGTATGCTAAGATTTGCTCTGGCATCCGAATACTTACGACTTCGCCAGGGGCTTGTCCCTGAGCAGCCACTCGTCTTCGCCTACGGCGGCGGTGGTGGAGTAGTCCGGAAGGAGAGTCCTTCCCTTCTTGGACCCTTCGGCCTCCCCAGTTGGGGCGGCCTTCCTTTTCTTGTCTCCCCCGGCTGGAGGGGGAGCATCTTCGTCTTCCTCCTCGTCTTCGGGGGAGGAGTGCGTCGCGGAGTTACCGGACGATGAGTCCGTTACCACCTGGCGCCGGGAACTCTTTTGGGTTCCCTTGGCCTTCTTGGTCTTCTCTGGCACCTTGTAAGGAGCCGGAGTCAGCATCTTCGTTAGGAGAGCGTCTGCTGGGCCTTCGGGCAAAGGAGCCGGACAATCGATCTGTCCGGCTGTCTCCTGCCAGTCCTGTCAAAGGTACGGGAGCTTAGATCCCGCATAGAGTCAAACTATGAAAAACGAGTATCTTGTAAGAGGTAAAACAGCTTACCGCGCTGGCTTGGCACTTCGTGCTGAATCCGCGATCCTCGGTAGTGGGAGGGGGAACCTCGGCACCCTTGAATAGCACCTTCCAGGCATCCTCGTGTGTTGTGTTGAAGATCCTGTTCAGAGTTTGGTGCTGGGCCGGGTCGAACTCCCACAAGTTGAAAGCCCATTGTTGACACGGGAGGATCCGGCGGATGAGAATGACCTGGACTACGTTGACGAGTTTGAGCTTCTTGCTCACCATGTTTTAAATACATGTTTGGAGTCTGGTCAGCTCTCTCGAACTACCCCAGGACAGGCCCTTCTCTTGCCAGGAGGTGAGCCGCGTGGGGATGCCAGATCGGAACTCGGGGGCCGCTGCCCATTTAGGGTCACGCGGCTCGGTGATGTAGAACCACCCCGATTGCCACCCCTTTATGGTCTCCACGAAGGAGCCCTCGAGCCATGTGACGTTGGGCATCTTTCCCACCATGGCGCCTCCGCACTCCGCATGGTGGCCGCTCACTACCTTCGGCTTGACATGGAAGGTCTTCAGCCATAAGCCGAAGTGGGGCTTGATGTGGAGGAAGGCCTCTCACACGACGATAAACGCCGAGATGTTGAGGATGAAGTTCGGGGCCAGATCGTGGAAATCCAGGCCGTAGTAGAACATGATCCCCCGGACGAATGGGTGGAGAGGGAATCCCAGTCCATGGAAGAAATGGGTAAGTAACACTACCCTCTCATGGGGCCTGGGGGTGGGGATGAGCTTCCCTTCATCTGGGAGCCGATGCGCGATGTCGTCGGGCAGGTATCCGGCTCTCCTCAGCTTCTTGATGTGTCCCTCCATGACGGAGGAGACCATCCACCTGCCTCCCGCTCCGGACATGGTTGGAGAAGGTTGAGGTGGGAAGTGCAGACTTGAGTGCTGGAGCTCGAGTGTGCAAAAATGGATGAGCAAAGGAGGAAGAAGGCGTGGATGAAAAGGTGAATCCTTATCCCTTTATATGGGCGGCCGAAACTATGCGCCCCCACTAGCCTGGTAAAACTTGCTTATCCCCCAAGTGCCATAATCGATGGCACGGTTGGGGTACCCACGCCCGTATTGATGAGAATCCAATAATAAGGGGGAACACGATCTCTGCTTTGACAAGACGTGTCAAGGAACTGCCTCGCGTTATGTGCGGGGCTAGTTAAAGGAAACGGTTCGAATAATTACCGGGCCATGGCATAATGTCATGTTGCCAAAACGCATCAGCAGATTAGATTTGTGGAAATATTATTCTCTCTACGGTGGTATGTGGAACTTATTTTGTAGGGTCGGACACTATCCTTGTATTCAAATTCTTCCGTGATGTATTCAGAGGAGGAACCCGCCTTGCAAATCCAAAGACAATACTGCGCGCCAGACTCATCCTCATTGAAGCCTGGTTCAGGGGCTACTAAGGGAGTCCTGGATTGGGGGGTCTCCGAGCAGCCGGACTATATCCTTTGGCTGGACTGTTAGACTGTGAAGATACAATATTGAAGACTTCGTCTCGTGTCCGGATGGGACTCTACTTGGCGTGGAAGGCAAGCTAGGCAATACGGATATGTATATCTCCTCCTTTGTAACCGACCTTGTGTAACCCTAGCCCTTTCCGGCGTCTATATAAACCGGAGGGTTTTAGTCCGTAGGACAACATACAATCATACCATAGGCTAGCTTCTAGGGTTTAGCCTCTCCAATCTCGTGGTAGATCAACTCTTGTAATACCCATATCATCAAGAATAAATCAAGCAGGACGTAGGGTTTTACCTCCATTAAGAGGGCCCGAACCTGGGTAAAACATCATGTCCCCTGCCTCCTGTTACCATCCACCTTAGACGCACAGTTCGGGACCCCCTACCCGAGATCCGCTGGTTTTGACACCGACAAGTACGTCGGTGGAGCAACAGGGGGCCCCCGAGGGTGGAGGGCGCGCCTGGGGGGGGGGGGGTAGGCGCGCCCCCTACCTCATGGCCTCCTCTTTTGTGTCTTGATGTAGGATCCAAGTTTCCTGGGTCTTGTTCATTGAGAAAATCACGTTCCCGAAGGTTTCATTCCGTTTGGACTCCGTTTGATATTCCTTTTCTTCGAAACCCTAAAACAGGCAAAAACAGCAATTCTGGGCTGGGCCTCCGGTTAATAGGTTAGTCCCAAAAGTAATATAAAAGTGGATAATAAAGCCCAATAATGTACAAAACAGTAGATAATATAGCATGGAGCAATCAAAAATTATAGATACATTGGAGACGTATCAAGCATCCCCAAGCTTAATTCCTGCTCGTCCTCGAGTAGGTAAATGATAAAAACATAATTTTTGATGCAGAGTGATACTTGGCATAATTTTAATGTAATTCTTCTTAATTGTGGTATGAATATTCAGATCCGAAAGATTCAAGACAAAAGTTAATAATACTTCAAGCATACTAACTAAGCAATTATGTCTTCTCAAAATAACATGGCCAAAGAAAGTTCATCCCTACAAAATCATATAGTTTAATCATGCTCCATTTTTGTCACACAAGAATGGTCTCATCATGCACAACCCCGTTGACAAGCCAAGCAATTGTTTCATACTTTAGTAATCTCAAACCTATAAACTTTCATGCAATATATGAGCGCGAGCCATGGACATAGCACTATGGGTGGAATAGAATATAATGAGGGGAGTTATGTGGAGAAGACAAAAAGGAGAAAGTCTCACATCAACGAGGCTAATCAATGGGCTATGGAGATGCCCACCGATTGATGTTGATGCAAGGAGTAGGGATTGCCATGCAACAGATGCACTAGAGCTATAAATGTATGAAAGCTCAACAAAAGAAACTAAGTGGGTGTGCATCCAACTTGCTTGCTCACGAAGACCTAGGGCACTTGAGGAGGCCCATTGTTGGAATATACAAGCCAAGTTCTATAATGAAAATTCCCACTAGTATATGAAAGTGACAAAACAAGAGACTCTCTATCATGAAGATTATGGTGCTACTTTGAAGCACAAGTGTGGCAAAGGATAGTAACATTGTCCATTCTCTCTTTTTCTCTCATTTTTGGGCCTTCTTTTTTTATGGCCTTTCTCTTTTTTATTATGGCCTTTCTTTTTTATGGCCTTTCTCTTTTTATAATTCCTCACTTGGGACAATGCTCTAGAAAATGATGATCATCACACTTCTATTTATTTACAACTCACTGATTACAACTTGATAATAGAACAAAATATGACTCTATATGAATGCCTCCGATGGTGTACCGGGATATGCAATGGACCAAGAGTGACATGTATGAAAGAATTATGAACGGTGGCTTTGCCACAAATACTATGTCAACTACATGATCATGCTAAGCAATAAGACAATAATGAATGTGTCATGATAAACGGAACGGTGGAAAGTTGCATGGCAATATATCTCGGAATGGCTATGGAAATGCCATAATAGGTAGGTATGGTGGCTGTTTTGAGGAAGATATAAGGAGGTTTATGTGTGAAAGAGCGTATCATATCACGGGGTTTGGATGCACCGGTGAAGTTTGCGCCAACTCTCAATGTGAGAAAGGGCAATGCACGGTACTGAAGAGGCTAGCAAGGATGGAAGGGTGAGAGTGCGTATAATCCATGGACTCAACATTAGTCATAAAGAACTCACATACTTATTGAAAAAATCTACAAGTCATCAAAAACCTCGGCACTACGCACATGCTCCTAGGGGGATAGATTGGTAGGAAAAGACCATCGCTCGTCCCCGACCGCCACTCATAAGGAGGACAATCAAATAACACCTCATGTTTCAAATTTGTTACATAACGTTTACCATACGTGCATGCTACGGGACTTACAAACTTCAACACAAGCATTTCTCAATTTCACAACTACTCAACTAGCACGACTTTGATATTATTACCTCCATATCTCAAAACAATCATCAAGCATCAAACTTTTCTTAGTATTCAAAGCACTCATAAGAAAATTTTACTAATCTTGAATACCTAGCATATTAGGATTTTAAGCAAATTACCATGCTATTTAAGAATCTCAAAATAATCTAAGTGAAGCATGAGATATCAATAGTTTCCATAAAACAAATCCACCACCATGCTCTAAAAGATATAAGTGAAGTACTAGAGCAAAACTATATAACTCAAAAATATAAGCGAAGCACATAGAGTATTCTAGCAAATTCTAAATCATGTATGGCTCTCTCAAAAGGTTTGTACAGCAAGGATGATTGTGGTAAACTAAAAAGTAAAGACTCAAATCATACAAGACGCACCAAGCAAAACACATATCATGTGGCGAATAAAAATATAGCTCCAAGTAAAGTTACCGATAGAAGTAGACGAAAGAGGGGATGCCTTCCGGGGCATCCCCCAGCTTTGGCTTTTAGGTGTCCTTAGATTATCTTGGGGGTGCCATGGGCATCCCCAAGCTTAGGCTCTTGCCACTCCTTTTTCCATAATCCATCCAATCTTTACCCAAAACTTGAAAACTTCACAAGACAAAACTTAAACTAGAAAATCTCATGAGCTCCGTTAGCGAAAGAAAACAAAAGACCACTTCAAGGTACTGTAATGAACTCATTCTTTATTTATATTGGTGTTATACCTACTGTATTCTAACTTCTCTATGGTTTATAAACTATTTTACTAGCCATAGATTCATCAAAATAAGCAAACAACACACGAAAAACAGAATCTGTCAAAAACAGAACAGTCTGTAGTAATCTGTAGCTAGCGCAAGATCTGGATCCCCAAAAATTCTGAAATAAATTGATTAACATGAGGAATTTATCTATTAATCATCTTCAAAAATAATTAACTAAATATCACTTTCTAAATAAAAATGGCAGCAGTTCTCGTGAGCGCTAAAGTTTCTGTTGTTTACCGCAAGTGTAACAAGACTTTCCCCAAGTCTTCCCAACGGTTCTACTTGGCACAAACACTAATTAAACACAAAAAACACAACCAAAACAGAGGCTACATAAATTATTTATTAATAAACAGAAGCAAAAAGTAAGGAATAAAAATAAAATTGGGTTGCCTCCCAACAAGCGCTATCGTTTAACGCCCCTAGCTAGGCATAACAAGCAAGGATAGATCTAGGTATTGCCATCTTTGGTAGACAATCCATAAGTGTCTCTCATAATAGATTCATAAGGTAATTTAATTTTCTTTCTAGGAAAGTGTTCCATGCCTTTCCTTAATGGAAATTGGAATCTAATATTTCCTTCCTTCATATCAATAATTGCACCAATCGTTCTAAGGAAAGGTCTATCAAGAATAATAAGACATGAAGGATTGCAATCTATGTCAAGAACAATAAAATCTACGGGCACATAATTCCTATTTCCAACAATAAGAACATCATTAATTCTTCCCATAGGTTTCTTAATAGTGGAATCCGCGAGGTGCAAGTTTAAAGAGCAATCATCAAAATCACGGAAACCTAACAAATCACACAAAGTCTTTGGAATCGTGGAAACACTAGCACCAAAATCACATAAAGCATAGCATTAATGATCCTTAATTTTAATTTTAATAGTTGGTTCCCACTCATCATAAAGCTTTCTAGGGATAGAAACTTCCAATTCAAGTTTTTCTTCATAAGATTGCATCAAGGCATCAACAATATGTTTAGTAAATGCTTTATTTTGACTATAAGCATGAGGAGAATTTAGCACGGATTGTAACAAGGAAATAGAATCAATCAAAGAGCAATTTTCATAGTTAAATTCCTTGAAATCCATAATAGTGGGTTTAGCAACATCTAGGGTTTTAATTTATTCAATCCCACTTTTATCAATTTTAGCATCAAGATCAAAAAATTCCGAATTCTTGGAACGCCTTCTAGGTAAAGGTGGATCATATTCAGTCCCATCATTATCAAGATTCATATTGAAAAATAAAGATTTAATAGGGGACACATCAATAACTTTTAGATCTTCATCATAAACCCACAATTCATTAGTCTCAACAAACACACCGCAAAAAGAAGATTACATTGAATAGTTCTCCACAAGAGATGGGGAGAACATTGTATTGAGATCCAAAAAGAGAGAAGAAGCCATCTAGCTAATAACTATGGACCCGTACGTCTGAGGTGAACTACTCACACTTCATCGAAGAGGCTATGGTGTTGATGTAGAAGCCCTCCGTGATCGATGTCCCCTCCGGCGGAGCTCCGAAACAGGCCCCAAGATGGGATCTCGTGGATACAGAAAGTTGCGGCGGTGGAATTAGGTTTTTGGCTCCGTATTTGATCGTTTGGGGGTACGTAGGTATATATAGGAGGAAGGAGTACGTCGATGGAGCAACTGGGCCCCCCCGAGGGTGGAGGGCGTGCCTGGGGG
>NC_057806.1:173624084-173798320 GCF_018294505.1 Triticum aestivum
GTAGGCGCGCCCCCTACCTCGTGGCCTCCTCTTTTGTGTCTTGATGTAGGGTCCAAGTCTCCTGGGTCTTGTTTGTTGAGAAAATCACGTTCCCGAAGGTTTCATTCCGTTTGGACTCCGTTTGATATTCCTTTTCTTTGAAACCCTAAAACAGGCAAAAAACATCAATTCTGGGCTGGGCCTCCGGTTAATAGGTTAGTCCCAAAAATAATATAAAAGTGGATAATAAAGCCCAATAATGTCCAAAACAGTAGATAATATAGCATGGAGCAATCAAATAGTGTAGATACATTGGAGACGTATCATATATCATGTTCACGAATCCTCAACTGATGATACCCTGATCGAAGATCGATCTTGGAAAATACTTTGGCTCCGACTAGCTGATCAAATAAATCATTAATCATCGGTAGAGGGTACTTATACTTGATGGTCACGTTGTTCAATGAACAATAATCTACAACCATTCTCAGGGTTCCATCCTTCTTCTCTACCAAAAGAACTGGGGCTCCCCAAGGTGACAAACTTGGGCGAATATATCCTTTCTCCAATAATTCCTTGATCTGCTACTTGATCTCTTCCAAATTATTCGGGGGCATCCGATAAGGTCTCTTGGATATTGGGGCTGTGCCAGGTAATAACTCGATCAAAAATTCTATTTCTCTGTCCGATGGCATTCCTGGTAATTCCTCCGGAAATACATCCAAAAAATCTTGTACTACAGGCATTTCCTCGTAAACAACTCCCGTGAGGGAATTCACCTGATTCTTCATCGGTGTGTGTTTGGATACATACTTGATCCTCTTCTGCTCCGGGGTGGTGAGCAAAATCATCTTGCGGTCACAGTCGATGTTCCCTTCAAACTTCGTCAACCAGTCCATGCCTAGGATCATGTCCAATCCCTGGGATTCTAAGACTATGAGGTCTACGGGAAAATCATGATTTCCGATGCTGAGGGTTGAATGACAACCTAAGACCGCCATCATCTCTCCTCCTGGGGAAGTGACCTGGAGCGGGGTTCTAAGGGTCCTAGTGGGCAACCCGTACTTTTCCACAACTACCCTTGATATGAATGAATGCATTGCAGCGGAATCAAATAGTACCAATTCTGGACGTGAATTTAATAAAAACTTACCAACCACAATGCCTGGCCGATCATAGACGTCCTCCACGTCAATGTGATTCACCTGAGCATGAGGAAAAGGGTTGGGATTCTTTGCTGAGCTTCCATTGCCGTTGCCGTTTCCATTCCTCTGCTTGGCCTCCGGACAATCGATGGCATATTGTCCTGTCTTCTGGCACTTGAAATAGGTGATATGACTCAGATCTTTCTGAGCCGGAGCAGGACGGTGCTGGTTTCCATTGCCTCCATTGCCTGACTTGGAGTTGTTGTCGTGGTTGCGATTGTTCCCATTCCCTCCTTGGTTATGTCCTCCATGATTATGTCCTCCATGGGTGTGATGGGTATGTCCTCCCGAGTATGGGGCATAGGGGGCTTCTGCTGAGCTCCGGAGTTGTACTTCCCCTAGCTATACTTCCTCTTGCGGCCATCAATCTGCTGCTGCTTGCCTTCAAGTATGGTGCTTGTCTACCAGCTCCTGGTAGTTGTTGAAGGTAGCCACCATTAGCTGCATTCCCAGCTCATCATTGAGTCCCTCGAGAAACCTCCTGTTTAGCGGCATCTATGGCCACATCATCTGGGGCATAGCGAGATAATTTGCTGAACTCATCCACATACCGCCCCACAGTACGGTTCCCTTGGCATAACTTGCGGAACTCACGCTTCTTCAGACTCATGGCTCCAACTGAGACATGAGCGGTGCGGAAAGCCTGCTGGAACTGATCCCATGTCATAGTGGCGACCAGATAAGTGGCGGTGTAGTTCTCCCACCAAGAGGCTGCAGGTCCATTCAGTTGATGTGCGGCAAAGCGCACCTTCTCAACATCTATGCATCCAACAGTTGCTAGATCCCTTCCGATCTTGCAGAGCCAATCATCAGCTACAATCGGCTCGGTGCTACTAGAGAACACCGGCGGATTCAGCCTTAGGAACCGGGTTAGGTTATCGACAGGGGGTGGTGGCAGTGGATTGTTGTCGTTGTTGCCTTGGTTTTGTATGAGCATTTGCATTAAGGCATTCTGCTGTTGAATCAGCTGGGTGAGCTCCGGCGAGAATGTGAAACCGGGGTCACGTCTCGGAGGCATCTGGTGTTTTGGAGTGGATGAGAAATTAGAATAGAACAAGGGTCTAATGAGAAAATAGCACTACCCAAATGAATGCACAAACATAATCACACCAATCATTTATTCATTCATCTCAAATAGGGTTCAATCTTGGATTACAAAATCTCACGACTAATCGAAAATAACATCCTAATTGATCGACAAAAAATAAAATAATATGGCGGTCGACTAAATGTCTTCATCAATTATCCTTGCGTCCTCTGGTGTGGAGCCTCCTCTTGAGGCTTCCTTCGGTGGAGCTCTCCTCATAATCCTGTTCATTGCTCACGAGGGTTCCATCATCTCCACTCGGAAAAAGGTCTTCTCCCAGATCCATCTTGTCCTCTAGTGTGGCAATTTATTTCTCCCGGTCCTCGAGTCTATCCATAAAATCCTCGACTTCTTCTTCATGCTCATAGTGGGCTTCATGTTTGTAAGCCGAGGTGAGGCGAGGCGCTGTACCCCCGCCTCACCTTTCAAGCGCTTGTAGCGTAAGCCGAGGCGACACCTTAGACACATAAATATATTATAAATATGGTAGCCAATTAGGAGATTTAACAACTAGAATTAATGTAAATGCTCCACAAGTTGCATAACATGATAACTTTTACCAAAGCATAGGCCTCAAATCATGTTGTGAGCTAATATATGACAGGAAGGCGCCTTTGAACATCAGCTTCATCCTCCTCATCTGTATATCGCTCCATAGCTTAAACTTTATTGTGTTCTAATGAATTGCGCATCTCTTTCCTAATCTCGATGGATGCCATGGAACACTTATCCGCATCACTGGAACCCCTAGAAAGGTGCCGCTTCAGCCTTCTCACTCCAGCATGGACTAACTTGCCATACGATGTACACTGGAATAAATCTTTCCTTTCTAAATCTGGCCAGAACCATACTTCCAAGATGGATTGTTGGATGTAGCTCTTCTCCTAGGATCATTGGATAGATCATAAGCATTACCAGCCACAGGATCCATCAGAGCAGGTACACCTGGCTACTGCAGCAACACTGAGAGAAGGCCCAACCAGCGTGAGGGAGTCCTGGATTAGGGGGTCTCCAGACAGCCGGACTATATCTTTCAGCCGGACTGTTAGACTATGAAGATACAAGATTGAAGACTCCGTCTCATGTCCGGATGAGACTCTACTTGGCGTGGAAGGCAACCTAGGCAATACGGATATGTGTATCTCCTCCTTTGTAACCGACCTTGTGTAACCCCAACCCTCTCCGGTGTCTATATAAACCAGAGGGTTTTAGTCCGTAAGATAACATACAATCATACCATAGGCTAGCTTCTAGGGTTTAGCCTCTCTGATCTCGTGGTAGATCTACTCTTGTACTACCCATATCATCCATATTAATCAAGCAGGACGTAGGGTTTTACCTCCATCAAGACGGCCCGAACCTGGGTAAAACATCGTGTCCCCTACCTCCTGTTACCATCCGCCTTAGACGCACAGTTCGGGACCCCCTACCCGAGATCCGCCGGTTTTGACACCGACATTGATGCTTTCATTGAGAGTTCCTTTGTGTCATCTCCGTTAGGCTTGATGGCTCCTACTATCATCGATAGCGATGCAGTCCAGGGTGAGACTTTTCTCCCCGGACAGATCTTTGCGTTCGGCAGCTTCGCACTGCGGGCCAACTCGCTTGGCCATCTGGAGCAGATCGAAAGTTACGCCCCTGGCCACCAGGTCAGGTTTGGAAGCTTAAACTACACGGCCGATGTCTGCGAAGACTTGATATTCGATGGATTCGAGCCTCTGCCTTGTGCGTCACGCGGTCACGATGAGTACGATTTAGCTCTACCATCAGACATTGTTCAGGAGATCGCACCGGCAGCTGCTCCGACCCTCAATTCGGAGCCAGTTGCGCAGTCCATGGACGGGTGGATGGACCCCGCCACGGAAGCCTTATCCTCATCGGCGATCGAGCCGAACATCGACCTTACCCTGTACGAGAGCCGTGTTGTCAAATTGTCGGATCCTTCTCCGACCACGGACTTCGAACCGCCTGCGCCCGTTCCTAGCGAATCTGATTGGGCGCCGATCATGGTTTTTACCTCCGCGGATATTTTTCAGCACTCGCCCTTTGGCGACATACTGAACTCATTAAGGTCTCTCTCCTTGTCAGGAGGATCCTGGCCGAACTATGTCCGACAGGATTGGGATGCGGACGACGAAGAAATTCGCAGCCCACCCACCACCCACTTAGTAGCCACTGTCGATGACTTAACCGCCATGCTCGACTTCGACTCCGAAGACATCGATGGTATGGACGACGATGCGGGAGAGGAAGAGGAACCACTGCTCATAGGGCACTGGACAGCCACCTCATCATACAATATATACATGGTGGACACACCCAAAGAAGGCAATGGCGACGAGACAACGGAGGATGACCCCTCCAAGAAGCAACCCAAGCGCCGACGTCAGCGGCGCCGCTCTAAGTCCCGCCAAAGAAAAAGTGGTGATACCGGCACAGGAGATAATAACACTCCGGATAGTGCCGAAGACAACAACAATCCCCTCCAACAAGATTCAGAGCAGGAGGATGGAGGAGCCAGCCCTCCTAAGAGAGTGGCAGATGGAGAGACGGAGGATGATAATTACATACCCCCTCCGAAGAATAGGCAAGCCTCAGCGATGATGAATTCGCCGTGCCAGAGGATCCCGTCGAACAAGAGCGCTTCAAGCGCCGGCTTATGGCCACGGCAAATAGCCTTAAGAAAAAGCAGCAGCAGCTTCAAGCTGATCAAGATCTGCTAGCTGATAGGTGGACCGAAGTCCTCGCGGCCGAGGAATATAAACTCGAGCGCCCCTCCAAGAGTTACCCAAAATGCAGGTTGCTACCTCGACTGGAGGAAGAAGCGTATGACGCGGCTGATCGGCCACCTCGTGGCCGCGATAGAGAGGCATTCCAGCCAAAAACTCAGCCTGCACCCCGATGCCATTCAAACAAAAAAGCATGGGGAAACACACCAGACCTGCGAGACGTATTGGAGGACAAAGCAAAACATGCAAGATCGATCTACGGATCATGAGGGTGCACCACTATGCGAGACGATAACTGTCACGCCGGATACAGTAAAAGTAAATCCTGCCGGGCCGAACACAGTGGGCAAGACCCATTTGAGCTGCGTTGCAATATCGCCCAATACAGAGGCGCCGCACACCCCTTATGCTTCACAGACGAAGTAATGGATCATCAAATCCTAGAAGGTTTCAAACCCGTAAATATTGAATCATACGACGGCACAACAGATCCTGCGGTATGGATCGAGGATTTCCTCCTCCACATCCACATGGCCCACGGTGATGACTTACACGCCATCAAATACCTCCCACTAAAGCTCAAAGGACCAGCGCGGCATTGGCTTAACAGCATGCCAGCAGAGTCCATTAGCTGTTGGGAAGATCTGGAAGCCGCATTCCTCGACAACTTTCAGGGCACTTATGTGCGACCACCAGATGCCGATGACTTGAGCCACATAATTCAGCAGCCAGAAGAATCGGCCAGGCAATTCTGGACTCGGTTCCTAACAAAGAAAAATCAAATTGTTGACTGTCCGGATGCAGAGGCCCTAGCAGCTTTCAAACACAACATCCGCGACGAGTGGCTAGCCCGGTACCTTGGTCAGGAAATGCCGAAATCTATGGCAGCCCTCACGACACTCATGACCCGCTTTTGTGCAGGAGAAGACAGCTGGCTGGCTCACAGTAATAACATATCAAAGAACCATGGTACTTCGGATACTAAGGATGGCAATAGCAGGTCACGTCGCAACAAACATAAGCGCCGCATTAGCAGCGATAATACCGAGGATATGGCAGTCCATGCCGGATTCAAAGGCTCTACACCCGGTCAGCGGAAAAAGCCATTCAAAAGAAGCACTCCAGGCCCGTCTAGTTTGGACCGTATACTCGATCGCTCGTGTCAAATACACGGCACACCCGACAAGCCAGCCAACCACACCAACAGGGATTGTTGGGTGTTCAAGCAGGCCGACAAGTTAATTGCCGAAGACAAAGATAAGGGGCCACATAGCGATGACGAGGAAGAGCCCCGGCAGCCGAACCCCGGAGGACAGAAGAGGTTCCCCCCACAAGTGTGGACAGTGAACATGATATACGCAACCCACATCCCCAAGAGGGAGCAGAAGCGTGCGCTCAGGGACGTATATGCGTTGGAGCCAGTCGCCCCAAAGTTCAAGCCATGGTCCTCCTGTCCGATCACCTTCGATCGCAGGGACTCCCCACTAGTATCCGTCATGGCGGATTCGCCGCACTGGTCCTAGACCCAATCATTGACGGATTTCGCCTCACTCGAGTCCTTATGGATGGCGGCAGCAGCCTGAACCTGCTTTATTAGGACACAATGCGCAAAATGGGTATAGACCCCTCAAGGATCAAACCCACAAAAACGACCGTTAAAGGCGTCATTCTAGGCGTAGAGGCCCATTGCATAGGATCAATTACACCGGAAGTGGTCTTTAGATCCCCGGATAACTTCCGAAGCGAAGAATTAATCTTCGATACAGTCCCGTTCTGCAGTGGTTATCATGCACTACTCGGGCGAACTGCATTTGCGAGATTCAATGCGGTACCGCATTATGCATACCTCAAGCTCAAGATGCCAGGACCTCTTGGGGTTATTACAGTTAATGGAAATACAGAGCGCTCTCTCCGAACGGAGGAGCACACTGCGGCCCTCGCAGTAGAAGCGCAAAGTACCCTCTCAAGGCAATCCACCAGTTCGGCGTTTCAAGACCCAAACACCTTCAAGAGCACTCGGAGTAATCAGCAACTAGACCGCCTGGCACGATCTAAGCTCGCGTAGCAATGCAGCCCCCACCCCAGTCCCAGCCAAACGGCGAAATCTGTGCCACCTGTACATAATTACGCATTAAAAATACCATGGGCATAGGTGGGGAGGGGGCACAACTACGACACACCCCAAGACACGGCTTAAACTACACTAGGGGCTTCCCACTTTGTTATTTTTCTCTTTTCAGGACTTTAATCTTTGGAAACCCTGTCCGGCAGCATGATTGCCGAACACATGATGCAGCAACCAAGGAGGCAGAAAGCTACGTCACACCACGGAATTCCTAGGTGGATTACGATAACGAGCGAAATATTTGCTTTAATACTATTCCTCAACTTGCCCTTGGAAGGGACATAGTCCTACTTTTTGCTTATCGCACTATCTGTATCATTCTGCTTTAATGCACCTTTTTGAACAAACAATGCATAACATTACAACTATTATTGCATTCCTGTTATATATATGTGTTCATTAATAACGCCTTGCAACCGTACACTTTGGTACGACCAATACACTAGGGGCTTAAGTACCCCACAATATGGTGTGAGAAGTCCGAACACTTTCACAAGTGCGGCACCCCGAACTTGTAGCATTATATGCATCAGCTCCGAATCATGTCTTTGGTCAAATGTTGGGTTTGCCCGGCTCCTATGTTTTGGTACCTTACGTTCCGCTCTATCGGCTAATGTAGCGCTAGAAGAACTACTGCGATTGTGCCCCGGTTCTGCTGGGCTAAGCACCTTAGTAGAGAAAGCTAAAATTGACTGTCATGATAAGGCGAGAGACTGGTCGCTGTTCGGCGAGGTTTCGAGTCCCTAAAGACTTATGCTGCTTAGAGCGAGGGGCCGGCCCTGTCCGGCTTAAAGGCGTGTATCGCGCCCCGAATTCGGCCTTCCGAATACCAGGGGCTTCGCCGAAATTTAAAATTATAGAGTTCTATGGCTAAGTGAGAGTGATAAAGCATTATTAGTCCGGTTGCATTGTTCGTTGTGCTGAGCACCTCCCTCGAAGGACCCAAAAATGGGAACAAGAGTGCTTAGGTTTATCCCGAACACCCCAGCACTCGTGGCATGGGGGCAAAAGCCAAGGACTAGCCATCTCTCAGATTGAATAAACATCCAAACAAAAGGTAATATTTTAAATTCAAACAAGCGTTGCATAGCGCATATGAAACAAGTTTTCATCATACATGATCACACGAGCAAGTTTACTCAAATATTACATCCTTTGAACATTCGTCTGCTACAAGACGGGCACCCTTCAGGACACCCTCATAATAAATTTCGGGGGTGCGATGCTCCTTGCCCTGCGGCGGTCCTTCCTTGATCAGCTTCACGGCGTCTAGCTTGGCCCAATGCACCTTCACACGGGCGAAAGCCCGGTGTGCACCTTCGATGCAGACAGACCGCTTGACGACTTCCAGCCGTGGGCAGGCATCCACGAGCCGCCTCACCAGGTCGAAGTAGCTGTTCGGAAGGGTATCGCCAGGCCACAGCCGGACTATAAAGCCCTTCATGGCATGTTCGTCCGCCTTGTGTAGCTCGACCAGCTGCTTCAGTTGGTCGCTCAGAGGCATCGGGTGTTCGGTCCCAGTATACTGAGACCAGAACAGCTTCTCCGTTGAGCTTCCCCCCTCGGCCTGGTAAAACTGTGCGGCCTCCGACACGCTACGGGGCAAATCTACGAATGCTCCTGGAGAGCTCCGGATCCGGGTAAGTAATAGGTAATTTACTTTTACATGCTTGCTTTGCATATAGAATGCCTTACCCACCACTATTTTCTTCATCGTGTCGATCTCCTGGAGGGCCTTTTGGGCTTCGGCCTTGGCACTCTTTGCGCTCTCGAGGGCCGCGGCAAGCTCAGACTCTCTCATCTTCAAGTCAAGCTCCAACGCCTCGTGCTTCGTCACGAGGGCCTGGAGCTCTTGCTGCACCTCGCCCACCCGAGCCTCTTGCCTTTCCCGCTTGGTGCGCTCCTTAGCCGCTTTATCTTCGGCCTCGGACAGTGCTTGCTTTAAGGTCGCCACTTCGGTCGTGGCCCCTGGCAAATTCATGATGATCCTGTCATTTTGCAATCGCATTCTTTTTATACATATCCATAGACTAGGTACTACTTACCTTTGTTCTCCTCAATCTGCCTCTTGGCAAGGCCGAGCTCATCTTGGGACCCTTTAAGGTCCTGCTTGAGTACGGCGACCTCCGCAGTCAGTGCGGTAGATGCCAGCAGCGAAGCCTGCATATGCATATTGACATACTTATATTAGACTCCTGTGATATTGTTTGATCCTCTGTTCGGCTTTTCTTTGTGAACACCGAACAAAGCATCAGGGGCTACTGTCTATGCGGCAATATTTTTCCTATATTTTAAACACTTACCTCAAAGCCTATTAGAAGGCTGGCTTAGGCTTCAGTCAGTCCGCCCTTGGTGGACTGAACCTTCTGGACCACGGCACTCATAATAGTACGGTGCTCCTCGTCGATGGAACCGCTGTGAAGCGCTTCCAGCAAATTGTCCGGCGCCTCTGGATGGACAGAGGTCACCGGTACAGGCGTCTTGCCCCTCTTGGAAGGAGGCCGCCTACCCGAGTCCGGAACCACTGGAGGTTCCGGCGCGGTGTTCGGCAGAGGGTCGAACTCGGAGCCCTCAGGGGCCTTGTCCCCTCTGCTCTCAGAGTCCGGAAGGTCATCTTGAGGCGCCTCCGGGACTATCTCCCCTCGACCCGGTGCCTCGTGAGACAATACCTCGGCGTCGTCCGCAGGGTAAGGGGAGGTGGCGGTCGGAAGTGGATCGCTATCCATATCCGACGAGCCCCGGGAGTCGTCCGACGATACATCGATATGGGCTCGTGGTGGCCTACATAATCATATTCGGCGTTAGGGGAAGCAGTGCAACAGAGGAATGCTATGACTCACTCTGGTATCCGAATACTTACGACTTCCCCAGGGGCTTGGCCCTGGGCAGCCACTCGTCTTCACCGTCGGCGGCGGTGGTAGAACTGTCCGGAAGGAGAGTCCTTCCCTTCTTGGACCCTTCATCCTCCCCAGTTGGGGCGGCCTTCCCCTTCTTGTCTCCCCCGTTTGGAGGGGGAGCATCTTCTTCTGCCTCCTCGTCTTCGGGGGAGGAGTGTGCCATAGAGTCATCAGACGGTGAGTCTGATGATGACTGGCGTCGGGAGCACTTTCGGGTTCCCTTGGCCTTCTCGGTCTTCTCCGGCACCGTATAAGGAGCCGGAGTCAGCATCTTCGCCAGGAGAGCGTCTGCTGGGCCTTCGGGCAAAGGAGCCGGACAGCCGATCTGTCCAGCCATCTCCTCCAGTCCTGTCAAAGGTACGGGAGCTTAGATCCCGCATAGAGCCAAACTATGGAAAACAAGTATCCTGTGAGAGGTAAAACAACTTACCACGCTGGCTTGGCGCTTCGCGCAGAATCCGCGGTCCTTGGTAGTGGGAGGGGGAACCTCGACGCTCTTGAATAGCACCTTCCAGGCATCTTCGTGAGTTGTGTCGAAGAGCTTGTTCAGAGTTCGGTGCAGGGTCGAGACAAACTCCCACAAGTTGAAGGCCCGTTGTTGGCATGGGAGGATCCGGCGGATGAGCATGACCTGGACTACGTTGACAAGTTTGAGCTTGTTGTTCACCATGTTTTGAATACATGTTTGGAGTTCGGTCAGCTCTCCCGAACTACCCCAGGACCAGCCCTTCTCTTGCCAGGAGGTGAGCCGCGTGGGGATGCCAGATCGGAACTCGGGGGCCGCTGCCCATTTAGGGTCACGCGGCTCGGTGATGTAGAACCACCCCGATTGCCACCCCTTTATGGTCTCCACGAAGGAGCCCTTGAGCCATGTGACGTTGGGCATCTTGCCCACAATGGCGCCTCCGCACTCCTCCTGGCGGCCGCCCACTACCTTCGGCTTGACATTGAAGGTCTTCAGCCATAAGCCGAAGTGGGGCTTGATGCGGAGGATGGCCTCTCACACGACGATAAACGCCGAGATGTTGAGGATGAAGTTCGGGGCCAGATCGTGGAAATCCAGGCCGTAGTAGAACATGATCTCCCGGACGAATGGGTGGAGAGGGAATCCCAGTCCGCGGAGGAAATGGGTAAGGAACACTACCCTCTCATGGGTCCTGGGGGTGGGGATGAGCTGCCCCTCTTCTAGGAGCCGATGCGCGATGTCGTCGGGCAGGTATCCGGCTCTCCTCAGCTTCTTGATGTGTCCCTCCATGATGGAGGAGACCATCCACCTGCCTCCCGCTCTGGACATGGTTGGAGAGGGTTGAGGTGGGAAATGCGGACTTGGGCGCTGGAGCTCGAGTGTGCGAAAATAGATGAGCAAAGGAGGAAGAAGGCGTGGATGAAAAGGTAAATCCTTATCCCTTTATATGGGCGGACGAAACTATGCGTCCCCACTAGCCTGGTAAAACTCGCTTAGCCCCCAAGCGTCGTAATCGATGGCACGATTGGGTTACCCGCACCCGTATTGATGAGAATCCTGTGATAAAGGGACATGATCTCTGCTTCCACGAAGGAGCCCTTGAGACATCTACCTTATGCTGCTGGGAGAAACAAAGCACTAGGAGAGGGGGGATAGAAGAAAGAGCAGAGGGTGGGGAAGTGAGATGAGTGCGGGAGTCATACCTTGCTGATGCACCCAGAGGAGGAGGGGCACAGGTCGAGCCGTGGAGGACGGTGCCACCACCAAAGGTCCAGAGAGGAGAGGAGGAATCCCTTGATGGTTGTTCGATCCTCCGCCCCCCTCCTCGCACCTGTTCGTGCGTGAGCCAATTTTTCCCACGAAAGTTTCCTGCACGGGCCACTCTCAGCCGCCCATGCCGTCTGATCTGGGACAACGCATCGCCCTGCGCCCCTAGGTGGACGATTCAGACATCCTACTGTCCTAGGTGGACGCCTTACAAAGCTGTCAAAGGTGAGCCCGATGCCCTGCCGTACCTTAGGTGCGCCTTAAAAACAATGTGTGGTCTATACGGACATGCAGAATTCGTTCATCGAAACCATGTTTGGCCTACACACGTGGCATGTTGACGGTCGCTATTGAAACCATATTTGACCTTTCATTCTCACTCGCGGTCCCTCCTTTCTATTCCCCACACACAAGTTCACGGCGGCAGACGGTGGAGCGACTGCATCCTGGAACAGGTGAACCTTAAGCATAGCCAGCGCCCAGCGGTCACCTCTGATGTGTGCTATCCTTGCTCTGAACTGGGCTCCTTGCTGGCGTCACAACACTCTAACGGTATTCAAACCCCCAGGGCACTGTACCACTAATGTTCCATGCTGACCTGCTGGAGGAGGCATTCTTCAGCAGCAGCAGCGGCCATGACATGGAGGAGAAGCAGCTCCAGAAGCCATGGATCCTAGTGCTGACTCCTTTGACTCGCTCGTCTTCACGTGTGAACATTGGCATGCTAGATGTTGTGTATCTGTGCCCCCCTGGGGTGAGGGGAGCTGTTGCTTGTGCTGCGGACAAAACAAGCTGATGTCTATGCTTGAAAACCTCATGAAAACGAGCTGTTGCTTGTGTGTCTGTGGCACCCGCAAATCACGAGGATTGCAGCATGGGTGCTATCCGAGAGCCGCTGAAAGGCAGCACCACCACTGGTGCTGGGTGCCTGGATGTAGCAGTGGCTTTCAAGGTGCAGTTGCTCCACCGATGCTGTCGCCGCATGCTCATGTCTGCGGAAAAGGAACGAGGGACCCCAAGTGAGAATGCGAGGGATACCAGAGGTTTGCATGCAAAATAATTCTGTATTTGGTTATTCACATGGGGCACATGTTGACGTGGTGACCGTCAACATGCCACGTGCGCAGGTCAAACATGGTTTTGGCAGCTTAGGACCTGTGATGAACTACAAACTTTTGGAACCTGAATCTGCAGTGTTGAAGTTTTTGGACTACCGTGACACAAGAACAGTTTTAGGGCCTCTGCATTTCACTCTTTGGAAAACACATAAATTTCCGACGATCAAATATTGCTAAATGCTACTTGTTAAGCATTTGTAATACAATCTGGATTTTCTTTCACGAGGATAATATGAAGCTTTTGTTTGCATCAAGTATGAATTATTAATCTTTACGTGACATGCCATTTTCAACAATAAGTAACACTGCTTCATCGTACCAGGAGGTTTCGAAGGCATGCAATGATTGTGAAACATGTGGAGATACTTTCGAGTCAAGGTACCCTCCCTGCCCTCTCATTTATTTTGCTGCCACATGCCCATTACATTTTGTTAACCTGAAATAACCTTTATGTTTCATTCAGGAGCAAGTTGTTTTCTCATTTGGAAGAAACAGGTCATGCTGTGATCAAGGCACGACAGAAAAAGCATTATGGTGAGGAATAATTAGATATTTTTTGTTTGAGCATTCTCTCTCCCCGTTCTAGTTGGTGGTAGCATGTCGATATCAGTGCTCTGCCATTCTTGTAACATGTCTTGTTTTGGGCGCCTCCATGCACATGAAGGTTTTGACCTGAAATCAGTTTCCCTTCCCCTCGTCTTGTTTGTAGGGAGGTGCTTGCTGTCTTTGGTTTAACACATTAACAAACAGAGTGAAAACACCATATCACCCCGGGAATCCTGTTTATGAAAATGTCATTTGATAAATGGTTTCTTTCTCATTTTTGCCAACCAACAAAGACAAGACACACATAGTGCTACTTTGACAGGATGTGACAGACAAATCTTAGGGAGAGGTAAGTTTCTGTGGTCATGCCACTTGTTATTCTTGAAAAAACGTAGCGTAACAAACTGAGTCGATCCGATGTTGTGCAACTTTCTACTACTATGTTCATTCATTCATGCACCTTATGCAAACATTGCAAACTGTGCTCAGCTATTTAAAAAACAAGTAATGTTGGTACATAAGTATTGAGTATTTAGTTAATAATGGAGCGATGTCGAAAACTTGTCTAAAATAAAGCAAGGATTTTCATTGCAATTCCAGCCCATTTCTGCTAGCTCACATGTCTGATCCGTCATCACCCTCAAGCCGTTCACAACCTTGACAACTTGAATTTAGCAAAAAACTGGGTGTAAAAAGTTCTAGTCCAAGCCTTCCTGCAACAAAAGAATTAGGATACTAACCACCCACTAACAGACCACACAACGGTATAATTCAAGCAGTTCACTTGAATTTCTGCGAACTGAGAGGCGAGAGTAGACGCATAATGATATTTTTTGTAGACAAACATTCTTGAGTGTTTTTCTCTACATATAAAATTTCGTGATGCTTTGGGTAAAAAAAAAAACAACACAAATGATAAGTATCTGACAGTCAGGTTTTTGGACATTCAACCCGAACGTTGTTTCTACACCACGTTCTTGTTGCATGACCCACTTCGCCTCTCCGCCTTATCCTCCCAACTGCTAACCACACTTTCCCCACCACCAATTCTCTCCCTCTTTCTCTCTCTCTCTCTCTCTCCCTCTCTCTCTGGTGAGGGCCACGACAAGGCTCACTGGCGGGGGACAAGGAAGTGCCGGCGATTTGATGCGGGGCATCCTATGGATATCATCATGTCAAGGGCCAGTTTGGCAAGTGACACATGCAACATCTAATTTACATACATAAAGGTGAATCATCTCCTTTACACGTGTTCACTTGACCCCTTCAAGGATGGGAAAATTTTGTTTTTGCCACTCTAGATTTTGCCAATTTTCCTTATGCCATTGTAGATTTTGACATTTCACTTTTGCCACGCTTAGCTTTTGACAATTATCACAATTGCCATTTTGTGGCAAAAGCTAAATAATTTTATTTCATTTTTGCCACTCTTAGCTTTTGAAATGTATCACAATTGCCACTCTGAAAATTTTGCTTTTGCCATCGGAATGGCAATTGTGATAATTATCAAAAACTAGGAGTGGCAAAAGTGAAATGTCAAAATCTAGAGTGGCATAAGGAAAATTGGCAAAATCTAGAGTGGCAAAAACAAAATTTTCCCTTCAAGGATGGTATACTACTTGACACTCCACTCGTGTGCATACATAGGTATTGTCGGAACGCCACGGACGACGAAGAGGAGTGCGAGCGCAATTGTACAACTACACCATCCGCAAGGGAAGCGTGGAAGCGAAGACGGAAGAAGATGGAGCTGCAGAGTCTACAGTGTCCGGACGACTAGAAGCCACTGAACGCCCGACACTCTACAGTGCCCAGATGGCCAACGTCCACTGGACGTCCGACGCACCCTCGACCAGCAGCAGACCAAGTCTACAGTGCCCGGACAACCGTCGAACACCAGACGTCCGACAACCTCCAGCCATTGGACGTCCGACGCCTACCGGAAATCCGGTGCCACATGTCTAGAGCCAAAACGTCAGAAGTCCGACGCCCTCCGGACATCCGGACCCCCGAGAGCCACCGGACGACCGACATCCCTCGGACGTCCGGCACCTACGCAAGCGCAGCCGGGCCAGATGCCCATGTATCCCCTCCTCACTTATCCCTTTGTGGCTTAGACTATAAATAGACCTTCCCCTTCTCCTTTCTAGGGTTTGCATACACTACAAAAAAACTACACTTCCGTGATGATACATGTTTGTCACAGTAGGTCACGTTTTCTGTCATGCATGTACATCCATGACGATTTTATGATAGAATCAAGATAGTCATACCTGTGCTGTTGTAGAAGTGTTCCATGACATTACCAAAATTATCATCACAGAAGTGTTCACTTCCATGACGATAAATGCCGCGTCATGGAAGTGCTTTCGTCAAGGGTGACCGACACGTGGCATCCACCGTAACGGGTCGCCGTTAAGCTACCGGGTCCGGTTTTGGATCTGATAACCCGCTAACAGCCACGACCAATGACGATTTTCGACGTGTAAAATTTTCATTGGCCGATGGAACCACGTGTCAGCTCTACGTTGGCACATGTGTCACTCATCCAATGGGCGAGATGCGCCTATGATATGTCAACACGTGGACCGACCCAATAGTGGCCCATTCAGGTTAAAAGGCCGGGCATGTCAAAATAAGCAGGCCGGCCCATTAGCGACCTACTTGAGTCAGGCCCATTTACAAGCACGACCCATACAAGTTACACAGAATCGGCCCATCAAAGGCCCATTCTACATTTGACAATTTCCAGCCCATCGTCAATTTTAGCCCGTTAATGGCCCGCTACGTCTTTGGGCCCAATTGTGGCCCGAGCTTCTTTCGGCCTGTTAGCGGCCCATCGTCAGTTCCAGCACGTTAACAGCCCGGAACATCTTTCGGCCTGTTCTCGGCCCATTCTACAGTTGGGTTAATTCTAGCCCGCTGTGACTTTAGGCCTGTACTCGGGTCATTCGGTAAATGGGCCAACTCCTAGCCCATTTTGTCTCTCGGCCTGTTAATGCCCACACGATAGTTGGGCCTTTGACTTTAGGTCCATTAGGGGCCCACGTTCCGCAGGGTATCATTTCAGCCCAGCGCGACTTTCGGTCTGTTAAAAGCCTAGTTTGCAAATTGGGCCTCCTCTGCCCCATAACACTTTCGGCCTCTTATTGGCCTGTAAAGTAAGAGGGCCGAGACAAAATTGACATCTATTTCAGCCTTCTAGAGGCCCGAGGGCCATTTTCATTTATACGGCCCTATCGAGCTTTTGGCCTGTTAATGGCCTGCGAAGAGCCGTTGTTACGGTGGGCCACATCATTTGGGATCCACTTAATATTATTTTGACCAGCCCAATTAAGGCCCGCTTTGACTACACATGTTTGTTCGTTTGTATGGTGTCCAGGAAATGTTTGGGCGTGTTGGCCCCCGTTTCAACGATATAGCATATTCAAGAATTATCCTACTCTATACTATCGCCTCTAGAAAACATACACTATACAATAAAAAGACTAAGGCATAGAAACGTAGAACAATCGTACACTATACAATAAAGAAATTACAGCCGAATATACCTACTGGGCATTATAGTTCGGCACCAGTGATAATAAAGCGTACACAAACAACAAATTACATACACTGGACAAATAAAGCTCATACATCATGGGCACGCATCAACAGAACTTACCATTTGAACTATAATCTCTTTAGAAAATAGGATTGGCCGGATTCAGATAGCACAAATTTCAGTCTACAAAATCTCCAATTCCTTCGTGGTTACCTCTGTGTCTTTTTTCATTTTTTTGACTCCTGCATCTAATACGTGCATGTACAGTCTCAACTTGTTGATTGTACGTTGAGAATCATGTACACGTTGTCTTGCCACCTCGAGTTGATGCTTGAGAACATCAACACATTCCAATTCCAATCCATAATCATTCGGTAACGGTCATGCCGCACTGCTCGCAGATCTTTGTGTTGATGTCACTTCATCCTGAAATGTTTGTGTAAGTACACATGACTAGGGAAAAATATAGTTACAACAGTGAAGCGAGCAAGACAGACTATTTTATACATGGAAAAACAGGACTAACAATAATGTTACACGTCATGAAGCATAAGTAGGTGATATTTTAAAAATTATAAAAATGGTAGTCTGTGCAGCCTGCATACAGAAATCTCTCTTAGCTCACCATAGGAGCATGATGTTGGGGCCAAATCCAAAACACAGACAAGTTACAAATTTAGACAACACATTGCGTATAAGTAAGCAAGTGGTTGGCCATTCTGTAGCTCAATTAAAGTCTCAGGGAGCATAATGAACAATAGAGGGATTCATACAAGCCTACGACAACAAGCAAAGCTATGCAATCATTAGCCTAGTATAAACTAGATTGTGAGCCTCATGTAGTAATAGTTGGTTAATAGACTTCAAAGCTTCAGGCACACTTCACTAGAATAATTAAATGGTAGGCCTTTAATTATGTCAACTAATAGTTATACAAGTACCCAACATCAGGCATCATTGTTTGGGCATCTCATTAACTGAGGACAAATAAAGCAATTGAAAAGAGCAAATTAACTATGCCTGAAACAAACAAGGAATTGAACTGTTGAGTTGGATACAATGACTTACCTTAACTAGCTGAACAGGCTCAGCGCTGCTCCTACTTCTCTTGCAAGGCTCCTTCCTAACATCTTGTACTTGGAAATCCTCAATCTTATCTTCATTGCACCCCCTCTGCAAGGTGACACAAACTAGTTACTCGTCCCCTTGGAAGATAAATATGCATACTTTCCAGTATGTGAACAACACAAAAGGATGAGATTATAACAAAACAACACCACATAATGAAACATGCTACATCTGTTGCACTTGCACACAATCAAATGAGCATTTACTATGTGTGCACTATGTAAAAACTAGGCATACCTTCGAACTGGATCTCCAGGTACTCTTAAAGAGCCTACTTTAGTGTAGAGCCAAACCTTTATGTCACCTATGAGTTAGAAAAGCCCCCACTACATCAGCCCTTAGTGTTTAAATCATTGACAAGCTCTGTTAGAGTGTTAGGTCAAGAACAACAAGTAATCAAAGCAAACAGTTCTGGTATGGTTGGCTGATGCAAACAAGCAATTGAACAGATGTATCAAGAAAAGAAGCAAAGAAGGAGGCTTAAAGACCATCACTTGACTGACCAGATTTAAGGGGCATTTAAACATCATGTTCAACGTATGAACTAACATAAACATTGCATATTCCAGATACTACAATGGAATGCACATGTATTAGGTTATGCCATGTATGATGATGCCTAAATGTACACTATAGGAGGCAGGAGTGATTCATCATTGCACGCACAATTGAATTGCAGGTTAAGGGCCAGTTCTATTCCGCCTTTTCAGAGCTTATTGTCAAAATAATCCATAAAAGATGTCGAGGGAGTCCTAGATTAGGGGGTCTCCGGACAGCCGGACTATATCCTTTGGCCGGACTGTTGGACTATGAAGATACAAGATTGAAGACTTCGTCTCGTGTCTGGATGGGACTCTACTTGGCGTGGAAGGCAAGCTAGGCAATACGAATATGGATATCTCCTCCTTTGTAACCGACCTTGTGTAACCCTAACCCTCTCCAGTGTCTATATAAACCTAAGGGTTTTAGTCCGTAGGACGACAATCACAACATAAAATCATACCATAGGCTAGCTTCTAGGGTTTAGCCTCTCTGATCTCGTGGTAGATCTACTCTTGTACTAACCATATCATCAATATTAATCAAGCAGGACGTAGGGTTTTACCTCCATCAAGAGGGCCCGAACCTGGGTAAAACATTGTGTCCCCTGCCTCCTGTTACCATCCGGCCTAGACGCACAGTTCGGGACCCCCCTACCCGAGATCCGCTGATTTTGACACCGACATTGGTGCTTTCATTGAGAGTTCCTCTGTGTCGTCGCTGTTAGGCTTGATGGCTCCTACTATCATCGATAGCGATGCAGTCCAGGGTGAGACTTTTCTCCCCGAACAGATCTTCGTATTCAGCGGCTTTGCACTGCGGGCTAATTCGCTTGGCCATCTGGAGCAGATTGAAATCTACGCGCCTGGCCGTCAGGTCAGATTTGGAAGTTTGAACTACACGGCCGACATCCGCGGAGACTTGATCTTCAACGGATTCGAGCCACAGCCGGGCGCGCCGCACTGTCGCGATGGGTATGACCTAGCTCTGCCGCCGAACAGTAGCCCAGAGGCCGCACCCGCATCAGCTCCGACCCTTAGCTCGAAGCCAACTGCGCCAATCACGGACGGGTGGTTAGACACCACCTCAGGGGCTGCAGTCTCAACGGCGATCGAGCCAAACACCAGCATAATCCTCTACGCAGCCCATGACTCCAATGTGCCGGACTCTTTTTCTGACTCCGAACCGCCCGCGCCCCTGCCAATCGAATCCGATTGGGTGCCGATCATGGAATTCACCGCCGCGGATATCTTTCAGCACTCGCCCTTCGGTGACATTCTGAATTCACTAAGGTCTCTCTCTTTGTTAGGAGAGCCCTGGCCGGATTATGGCCAACAGGATTGGGACGTGGACGACGAAGAAATTCGACGCCCACCCACCACCCACTTAATAGCCACTATCGATGACTCAACCGACATGCTCGACTTCGACTCCAAAGACATCGATAGTATGGACGATGATGCGTGAGGCGAAGAGGAACCACCGCCCACAGGGCGCTGGACGTCCACCTCATCATATGACGTATACATGGTGGGCACACCAAAAGAAGACGACGACGAGGAACGAAAGGACGCACCGAAGGCTTGTTCCCTCGAGAAGAAGTCAAAGCGGCAGCGCAAGCGCCACCCCAAATCCCGCCTCAGCAGAAATAACGATCATACAGACCCAGCGTTGGAGCAGGGCGAAGCACTGCCGGACCACGGCAATACGGAGAATCAAACCAAACAAACCAATTCTGTCAAAGATAACAGTCCGGACGACATAACGCCGGACAGGCACCCGGAGCAGCAGAATGCCCGTCAAAGGCTTGTTGCCACTGCGAGGAGTCTGAAAAAGCAGAAGCAAAGGCTCAAGGCTGCGCAGGACACACTCCAAATCAGATGGAGTAAAGTACTCAACACAGCAGCGAAGTACAGCGACAATCGCCCCACCAAGAGCTACCCAAAGCGGAAGTTGCTACCTGAATTCGATGAGGAGGCCTCAGACCCCCCACAACCAAAAATCAAAACAGCCACCTGGCCAGATAGACGACCTCACGGCCAACATAGAGCGGCAAACAACGCCACTCACAAGCCAATACGCGATCCACGCGAGGGTTCGCACCAAAAGGACGGCGCAACCAGATCCATCTATGGACCACGCAAGCGCGCCCCAGCATACGATGTAACACAACAAACATCCGAACAATGCGGTACACCCAGATACAGGGGTCCCGCACACCCCCTATGTTTCACCGATGAGGTGCTGGACCATGAATTTCCAGAGGGATTCAAACCCGTAAACATAGAGGCATACGACGGAACAACAGACCCTGGGGTCTGGATTGAGGACTATATCCTCCATATCCATATGGCTCGAGGAGATGATCTCCACGCCATCAAGTACTTGCCCCTCAAGCTCAAAGGGCCAGCTCGTCACTGGCTTAAAAGTCTCCCCGAAAACTCCATTAGAAGCTGGGAAAAGCTCGAAGACGCTTTTCGGGCAAATTTCCAAGGGACTTATGTCCGACCTTCGGACACGGATGATTTGAGTCATATAACTCAACAGCCCGGAGAGTCAGCCCAAAAGCTTTGGAACAGGTTTCTTACTAAAAAGAACCAAATTGTCGACTGTCCGGATGCCGAAGCCTTGGCAGCTTTTAAGCATAGCGTCCGTGATGAATGGCTTGCCAGACACCTCGGCCAAGAAAAGCCGAGAACAATGGCAACATTAACAAGCCTCATGACCTGCTTTTGCGCGGGTGAGGACAACTGGCTAGCCAGATGCAGCACCAGCGACCCTAGTACATCTGAAGTTAGAGATGGAAACCGGAAATCACGGTGCAACAGCAATAACAAATGCCGGAATAAAGAAGGTAGCACGAAGAGCATAGTAGTAAATGCCGGATTCAAAAGCTCTCGGCCAGGTCAGCAAAAGCCGCCCTCTAAAGGCGCCAGAGACGAACTGTCCAGCCTAAACAAAATTCTGGACCAAATATGTTAGATCCATAGCACCCCTGGTAAACCAGCTAATCATACCCACAGAGAATGTTGGGTCTTCAAGCGGTCCGGCAAGCTGAACGCCGTACACAAGGGGGAGGATACACCAAGCGAAGACGAGGATGAGCCTCTCAAGCAAGACACTAGGGAACAAAAGAAATTTCCACCAGAAGTCAAAACGGTAAACGTGTTACACGTGATCAAGGGGAGAAACAAAACGGCACTCCCAAAAAAATATGCCCAAAGGCATACCACCGCGGAGTCCTGCCACTAGTCGTCTCAACCAATCACTTTCGACCATCGTGATTACTCAGCAAGTATCCGACGTGCAGGATGGGCTGCCCTGGTATTAGACCCAATAATTGACGGATACCACTTCACACGAGTCCTGATGGACGATGGCAGCAGTCTCAACCTGATATACCAGGATACAATCCGCGAAATGGGGATAGACCCAACGAAAATTTGCCATAGCAATACCACCTTTAAAGGAGTAACGCCAGGCCCAGGGGCTCATTGCACGGGCTCCCTGCTACTAAAGGTTATATTCGGCTTCCCCGATAACTTCCGTAGCGAACATTTAACCTTCCACATCGCTCCGTTCCAAAGTGGCTATCAAGCACTACTTGGACGCGAAGCTTTTGCTCGCTTTAATGCAATACCACATTACGCTTCCCTGACGCTCAAGATGCCCGGACCACGCGGCATCATTACAGTGAACGGAAGTATTAAGCGATCTTTGCGCGCCGAAGAGAATGCGACTGCCTTGGCAGCCGCACACTAAAAACGGCCTCACCAACTAAAGCATTTGATAGGTCGTCAAGACCACGGACGCGGTTAGACGAGTCCGGCGCTGCTATATGTAATTTGTACCGGATTGATGGCCACACCCCTATTACAAATACAAGGGGCTCAACGCGCGCAGACAAGTGGCAATTTCTACTCATTTTTAGTTATACATGGTTTCTTTAAAAACTATCTTTTTGCACGACAACTTTTTCACCTAAGTTCCTCTCTTTTACAGATGATCATCGTGCTACACCCGTCCAGGATACGGCACAACGGAGACACAGGCGCAGACGTGCAGCAGGGACCCGCTCCAAGGATTCTTTTTAGATTAAGACCCTGCGTAAACCTTTTTTACTGTCTCTTGTTGATACACATCCCTCGAATTCTCAGTACAATTGAGAAGGATGCTGACGTCTTGGCATGTGGCCACGTCAGAATAATGCATGTACTTGGACACAAGGGGCTTCTTACAAAGGGCACTATTTAGGCCCAATTTATACCATAAAGACCGAATACCTTAGGGAGTGTTCGGCGTCGCAAATTTGGCCTTATATGCATCAGCTCCGAATCATTGTCTTTGGTCAAATGTTGGGTTTGCCCGGCTCCTGTGTTTTGGTGCCTTACGTTCCGCTTTATCGGCTAAGGCAGCACCAGGAGAACTACTGTGATTGTGCCCTGGTTCATCCGGACGAGCACCTCAGTAGAGAAAGCTGAAAACTGACTGTCATGATATAGCGTGAGACTGGTCAACCACTCGATGACCTATTGGAATGTTAGAATTCCTCCGCCTTAACGAAGGGCCGTTTTCCAGCCAGGCATATACGCACCCCGAGATCGGGAGAGTGCGGAGCCACCAGGGGCTATCTAGTAGCCCCACTGTCAAACTCCTATGGCTAAGTGAAATTGTTAAAGCATTATAGTCCGGTTGCTTCGTTCGTTGCGCTATCACCTCCTTAATAGGACCAAGACGTTGGGTTAAGTGTGAACACGCGTTTTTTGCGAGCACCTCCGCATTATATGCGTGGGGGTTGAAGCCGACGACTGCAATCTTTCAGGTTATATACATATATACACAAACGGCCACACAAGAGGCATCACATTGCTTTCCGGCAAAAGTATAAATATAGCCTTACTATATTTCATAAAAACATTGTGTTTACAATGGGAATACATGTCATTCAAACATAATATTCTTTGAGCACTGGGACTCTATCAAACGAGCACCCTCAAGAACCTCTTCAAAATAGTGCTCGGTAGCTACTCGGCCTATGGCCGAACCTTGCGCCGCAACAGTGGTAGCATCCATCTCCGCCCAGTATGCCTTGACACGGGCAAAGGCCATCCACGAGCCTTCTATGCACGCCGACCTCTTCATCGTGTTGATGCGCGGCACCGCACCAAGGAACTGCTGCACTAAGCTGAAATAGCTATTTGGCTTCTCCGGCCACAAATGATCTACAACAGACTTCATGGCGAGTCCGGACAACCTATTAAGTTTGGCCCACTCGGCTAGCTGATCAATCAAGGGAAGCGGACGCTCTGGAACATTGAATTGTGACCAGAATAGCTTGTCCACTTCACGATCTGATTGATCTTGGAAGTATTCGACCGCATCGACAGCGCTCGCCGCCAAGTCCATATATGTGTCTGCCGAACTCCACAGCCGATCCAGAGGGACATACTGCGGATCTCCGAACTTCCTCCGCAGCAGAAAGGGCTTCCCAGCCGCAATATCCCTAGCTTCGCGCAGCTCCTCCAACTTCGCCCTCATAGCAGGGCGACTGTCTTTGGTCGCCATAGTGGCCTTCTCAAGGTCCGCTGCCTTCACTCGGTTCTCTTCTTCAAGGAAGTGGCAACGGTCGGCAGTGCCTTTTAATTCTACGGCCATCTTGGCCATCTTTTCTTTGCTTTCATAATGGGCAGCCTTCTCGGCTCTTAACTCTTCGGCCACCTTCAAAGCAGGCGCATTACTAACCCTCGCTTGTTCCTTGGCTTGGACGAGTTCCGCCCGAAGGGTCTCCACGGTGGCAGCTCCGTCTGCAGTCACAACATATTAAAGATACTGGCATCATGCTGCTCTTATTGTGTGACATTCACCAGAAAACATTACTTACCCTGTGATTCGTCAAGACGCTTATTAACAAGCTCGATGTCGGCGTCTGCCGCATCCAGTTGCCGTTTTAATTCGGCAGACTCACTAGTCTGGCTAGCCACCGGAGCTTCCACCACCTGCACATAAAGGCAGTCTGGTTATTGCCTGGGACTATGATCCTCTATTCGCCGCCGTTCTTGACGACAACCAGAGTCTCAGGGGCTACTATCTACACAGGGCATACCTAACATGTGCGGTACTATCACATATTATTTCATGTACCTCAAAGCCTGTCAGTAGACTCATAAAGGCTTCATGTAATCCGCTTTCGGCGGACGAAATTCTCTCCATCACCGTACCCACCAGCGTATGGTGTTCTTCTGAGATGGCCGCTTGCCCTAACAGGTCCCTTAGAACGTCCGACCACATACCAGACGGTGTCGGACTCTTTTGTTTGCTCTCTTCGGGAGCCGGACGCTGGGGACTTCGGGAGTCTATGGGATTATCTTCTACCCTCACCGGATCCGGAGAGGCCCTCCGTGATGACACTTCGGGGTCGCCCGCTTCTTGAGCAGAGGAGTCCGGGGGAGGCGTTTCGCTCTCCATCATCTCCGGAAGAAGATCCCCCGAAGACGAGCTCAACTAAGAAGGGCTAAGACCCGAACTACAAGATATATGCGGCGGTTATTTTCTCGGAAGAAAGATAGTATACCTTCACTATTAAAGTATTTTTTTGGATCACTTATGACTCGTTGGAGGGATGATCCCCCCATGGACTTTGTGCGGCAAGAGCACCCCCCGAGGCAGGACCCTCTGTTGGAGACTTCTTCTATTGTTTGGAGGCCTCGTCTTCCGGATCCTCGGAAGCAGTCCTCTTCCTCCCCCGGTTATCCTCCTTTAAGGAGGCGCTCATTCCCTTGGTTGGAACTAGCAGCGATGGGGGCCCGCTTCCGCCCACATTATTCCCCCTGTATCTTCCTTCGAGGGCTCCGGGCAAGGTGCGAGCTCGAGCATCTTTTCCAATACCGGATTTTCCAAACCCTCAGGGAGGGGGGCCGAACACTGAATCATCTTCGCCTTTGTTAGCCAGTCCTGGTCAAAGAGCGATCTCTCAGAAATAACTTCATGATGAATAAAGGACAGTGTGTTCGGCTAGAGGATTTCTTACTTGTTCGGCGGCGCGGTTACTGCTCAGGCCCACGTCCTCAGTAGCATCCGGACACTCTATTTGAGGTCTGAAGAATGACTTGTACATCTCCTCGTGCGTCAGGCCGAGGAAACTTTGAATGGCACGCGGTCCTTCTGGGTTGAACTCCCACAAGCGAAGGGGCCGGCATTTGCAAGGCTAGACTTGACGAACCAGCATAACTTGTATTACCACGACCAAATTAAAATCTCCCTCGAAGAGATCTCGAATGCGGCTTTGCAGTATAGGCACGTCCTTGGCTGGACCCCAGCTCAGACCTCTGCTAATCCATGACATTAGTCGTGGTGGGGGGCCCGAGCGGAAAGCGGGGGAAGCCGCCCACTTGGCACTTCTGGGAGCTGTGACGTAAAACCACTCCCGCTGCCATAATTCGGACACCTCTGGAAAGGAACCTTTCGGCCAGGGCGCTCCTGCCATCTTGCCTATTGATGCACCTCTGCACGCTGCATGTTGCCCCTCGATCATCTTCGGCTTCACTTCAAAGGTCTTGAGCCACAGGCCGAAGTGAGGGGTAATGCGGAGGAAGGCCTCACACACGACAATAAATGTCGAGATGTGGAGAAAGGAGTCCGGAGCTAGATCGTGGAAATCTAGCCCGTAATAGAACATCAAACCCCTGACGAAGGGATCCAGAGTGAGGCCTAGGCCTCGGAGGAAGTGGGAGACGAACACGACGTTCTCGTTGGGTTCGGGAGTAGGGACGACCTGCCCTCGAGCAGGAAGCCGATGCGAAACCTCGGCGGTCAGGTATCTGGCCTCCCTCAACTTCTTGATGTCCTCTTCCGTCACGGAGGAGGGCATCCATCGGCCTTGAAGGCTGGATCCAGACATGATTGAAGATCCGGAGCACCTAACCTGGGCTTTGGGTGTTGGAACTCCAGGCGGGGGAAGGGTTCGATTGAGCACGAGAGGGAAAAAGCGAAAACCTTATCCCTTTATAAAGAGGGTGAATATCAAGCGTCCTCTCCGTAGCCGTTTAGGACTTACCTATAATCTAGGAGTCCTAGACACGGTTGGGTTACCCATGACCGCATTAATGAGAATCCCGTAATTGGGGGAACACGATCTCTGCTTTGACAAGACGTGTCAAGAAACCGCCCCGCGTTATGTGTGGAGCTGGTTGAAGAAAAACGGTTCGAATAATCACCGGGCCATGACATAACGTCATGCTGCCAAAACAAGCCAGCAAATTAGATCTGCGAAAATATTATTCTCTCTACGGTGGAATGTGGAACTTATTTTGCAGGGTCGGACACTATCCTCGTATTCAAATTCTTCTGTGATGTATTCGGAGAAGGAACCCGCCTTGCAATGCCGAAGACCATACTGCGCGCCGGACTCATCATCATTGAAGCCTGGTCCAGGGGCTACTGAGGGAGTCCTGGATTAGGTGGTCTCCGGACAGCCGGACTATATCCTTTGGCCAGACTGTTGGACTATGAAGATACAAGATTGAAGACTTTGTCTCGTGTCCGGATGGGACTCTACTTGGCGTGGAAGGCAAGCTAGGCAATACGAATATGGATATCTCCTCTGTAACCGACCTTGTGTAACCCTAACCCTCTCCGATGTCTATATAAACCGAAGGGTTTTAGTCCGTAGGACGACAATCACAACATACAATCATACCATAGGCTAGCTTCTAGAGTTTAGCCTCTCTGATCTTGTGGTAGATCTACTCTTGTACTACCCATATCATCAATATTAATCAAGCAGGACGTAGGGTTTTACCTCCATCAAGAGGTCCCGAACCTGGGTAAAACATCGTGTCCCCTGCCTCCTGTTACCATCCGGCCTAGACGCACAGTTCGGGACCCCCTACCCGAGATCCGCCGGTTTTGACACCAACAGATGTAAAGAAGTCATTTTTGAGTTATGGGCTTGGGCTTAACTTATTTCGCTTTGGAGGGGGGTGTTCCGGGTAGAAGCTCACTAAAAATTGAAGGGAAGGGGAATAGTGAAATGACTCTGTTGTCTGCTTGTATTACACTCAAAATGCAATTGCCCTGCCCGCTTGCATCTCCTCTCCCCTTTCCCTCTACATCGATCCCCTACCTGCAGTGCTAGGGTTCCTCCAGCGAGCCGTCGCCACTGGTCCCATCTGGCCTGGTCCTCGACGATGCTCTGTCCAGCTAGGCTACATGGCCGGCGGGTAGGGCCAAATCTCCCCAGTTGCTCCTCCCTCTGGCGCCGCCCCTCATTCTCATGGTCTCCACCAGCTGCTCCACTCTTGTCCATCCAACGCATTACTCCGGCAGGCACCGCACAACTACGGCTGATGCCACACTGCGGTAGAAGGCACCTTATTCCCCCTCCCTCCTCCCAGGCCGTGGCCTTGAGGTGCTGTTGAAGGATGAGCTCATCCAACAAGGTGAGGATCTCCTCTATTTTTTGCCAAATTTTCATTCTGATCCACTATATGATGAATTGCTATGAGCTACTTCTGCTGCTGCTATATGATGCATTGCTATGAGCTGCTCCTGCTGCTGCTATATGATGAATTGCTATGAGCTGCTGCTGCTATATGATGAATTGCTATGAGCTGCTGCTATATGATGAATTGCTATGAGCTGCTGCTGCTATATGATGAATTGCTATGAGCTGCTGCTGCTATATGATGAGTTGCTATAATCTGCTCCTACTGCTGCTATATGATGAATTGCTATGAGCTGCTGCTGGTATATGATGAATTGCACACAGCTGCTGTAGTATGATGAGTTGCTATGAGCTGCTGCTGCTATATGAAGCTTTCAGGTGGTGTTGCTATATGATAATAACCAACCACTTGGACCATCGAATTTCAATAAATAATTGTTCTTCATTTAAATGTGGGTCATGCGTTCTTCGTTTAAATTCGGCAATGGGATCTCTATGGAAGACACTGACCAAAATAGACTGTGCCAAGTAGATGGTATATTTGTATTTGCATTTTGAACAAATAGTGACGGTCTGTTTTCCTATCATACTCCCTCCCTTCCTTTATACAAGGCCACAAACTCAAAATACAGGTACCAAGGCAGAATTTAATGACCACTTCACAAGCTAACTTTTCTTCTCTTTTACCGGAGTCATTAATGCCGCGGCATGCAAAAACTCTTCGGTCCTCCCGTCTACCCTTTCTTTCCAGCGCGCAGGAAGCCAACTCACTCACTCCTCTCACTCCCCCGCGGTCAGCAAATTTTCATCCCGCGCACTACTCTTTCTCTCTCTCCCGCCTTTTTCGTGCGCTGCATGCAGCCATGCAAGCCAGCACGTCAAACATGTATTGGGCCTCCGAAAAACAGATGAATTAGATCGGCTGCGCGTGTTGCGCCCATGCCATTTTTTGCAAAAACTCGCCGGCGCCATTTTATTCAAACATTCATGGCGCCAACACTAGTCTGTCTATTTATACTCGACCACTTTTCATACGGAAGCACATCAAGTTGTAGACCGGCTGTACACCAAAGCATGTTTCCTGACTTGAACGTCCGTGTAGAGGAGGTTGAAGATGACGTCCATGGTGGCGGTGGCGGAGGTTCAAGTGGTGCAGCAAGCCGTGGAGCCGGCGGACGTGGGAGGCTCGGCCTCGTCGGTCGCGTGATCACCAAAGGCTGGCGCGCCGGCCAGACCTCGTCCAACACCGCATGGGCCGGATGTGGGCATGCCACCCTTGGGCTGGTTGGCTACGGATGAGGCGGCTTCGACGCACAATCTTCGTCGAGCTATACTGGACGAGGCGGTGGAAGAAATGGCGGGCGTCTCGGTTTGGCCGGCCAAGGGCACAACGTCTTCGAGCAGGCCGACAGCGGAAACGGCGGCTTCGAGCAGGCCGGCAGCGGACGCGGTGGTGACTTTCTTGAGCTTACTGGTCAAGGTCGCGGCGTCGTCATGGGTCATGATGGTTTCGGGCACGCCGTCCAAAGAACGATGGGCATCAGAGATGCTATGTGGATTTATCCCACGGCAAGGTCCGACAACACGGACGGTGCGGGCAACAGTTCTGGCACGGGGGGGGGGGGGGGGTGAGACCTCTGGTGCGGGTGGTTCGTCGAGCACGACCGGCAATGGGGAAGAACTGGACGATGACACGAACGGCACGGGCATTAATCTCAGTAAGTTTTTAGCTCCATTTATGTATTAGCTTCGGTTTTGCATGTGTACTCGTTAAGGTTGCCATGTTAGAGGTTGCATTATTTCACTCTCTCTCTGATGTTTAGGGAGTACATAGTCTGTAGTTAGATGATGATTAGCCTAGTTACTCATGCACAACAAGTGACAAAATGGATGTGAGTATGAAACAATAGTTGTAAAGTTGAAAGGTAAGCAATGAACTAAATACCGTGACCATTTGTGTGCAGATCGTTTTGGAAACATTGTAAGGAGGACATGGTATTCCGATGACTGCAAGTGCAACATATATTCATAGATTTTGGTGGCAAATGGTAATGGCAGGTTGAAGCATGGTCTTCCCAAAAGATTGGCACATCTCTTGCATGTTTCGCCGAGGAGTCTTAGGCGCATATGAATACAGGCCAAACTCTTCATGGAGTCAACTCTGTGATCAACAAGAAGGCAAAAAATTATGGACGGAAAAGGGTTGAGATAGACACTGCCATGATGGAGGCAATACCCTTGGGTGAACGGACAACTATATGTGATCTTTCGGCGTCAATGCATATGAAGAGCACCACTGTTTTCAAGCGGTTGAAGGAAAAGAAGATCAGGCGTCACTCAAATGCCCTTAAGCCCGACTTAACACATGAAAACATGAAGGAGCGTGTACGATACTGCCTTTCCTAGCTGGTTCCAGAGAGCTGTCCAGAAAATCCATGTTCAACGCAGAATATGATCAAGTTCATATAGATGAAAAGTGGTTCTACCGCACGAAGAAAAGCCAGAAATTTTACTTGGGCCCCACAGAACCAAATCTGGAGAGAAGCGAGAGGAACAATAACTACATAGAGAAAGTGATGTTCTTGTGCGCCGTCGCAAGACCAAGGTTCAATGCTGCTGGAAATTGCACTTTTGATGGCAAGATAGGTGTGTGGGCATTTGTTGAGAAGAAGGCTGCCTTGAAGAAGAGCAAGAACAGAAAACGTGGGACTTTGGAGCTCAAGCCGATTCCGGTTGTGAACAAGGAAGTTAGTCGCACGTTCCTCATCACGAGAGTAATCCCTGCGATAAAGGCAAAGTGGCCCACTGAGGACCGTCATCGTCCCATATATATCTAGCAGGACAATGCCAAAACTCATGTTTTAGTGAATGACAAGGAAGTCTTAGAGGCGGCGCAGGCGGGTGGTTGTGACATTAGAATTGTATGTCAGACACCTAATTCTCCGGATGAATTTTTTTTAGATCTTGGCTACTTTGTGTCTATTCAGGCCATGTTTCACAAAAATATGCCAAAAAATATCCAGGAAATATTGGATAAAGTGGAGGAATCTTTTGTTCAGTATCCTGTTCAACGGATGAATTGGATTTGTCTAAGTCATCAAGCTTGCATGCGCGAGACGCTTAGGCTTAAGGGTTCAATTCACTATGATGTTCCTCACATTAAGAAAAAGTTGCTCGAGAGGGAAGGCCATCTACCGATTAGGCTTAAGTGTGGGCCGTCGTATATCTTAGCTGCTGAAGAATTTCTCAGTTCGTAGATGGTGTTGTATCAGCGTAACCCTTTTGTACTGGAAACATCTACGCCTTAATGATGCATGTTTTTTATCATTCAAATTCAACTTGTTTTGTATACTCCATTGTCACACTTACTCATCGCGCTCAAGCAAGAGTAGCACTGTTCATAAATCATAAGAACAAAAATACAATGAAAGACAAACTAATCACACTTAAACAACACTTGCTACTAGTTCAATAAAGAGTAGCAACTTTCGTAATCCAACAATGGAATCACACTTCAAACTTGACAAAATAATGATCGAAGACACATGAAAACATCAGACTACTTCTCATCTACTAGTTCAATATCAATGGAATCTGGCACTACCGTATCCGGTTCAAATCTATCAGGTACATGCTCACCTCACCGGTTGTAGTTTTTGGAATCCGGAATATGTACCACTTGTTGGGGTGAATACATCTCTGTTCCATTGTCAATGAAGACACCTTCTTCCTCCTCATCGGTATCAAGGTCGTCCTCCTTGCAGACGAGCATCACCTGTGCATGTTCGGTCTCCTTCTCTACATGAAGCCACCTTCCTAATGCACTCAGAGATCTCATGCTCCATGCCGGCATATTCTCCGGCAACTTTATCGTGCCCTCGACGGTGAAGTCTGCAACCTGTACGTCGACGGCGCCTAGCTGCTGGTCTTCTGTCTCCGCGTCGGAGTCGACAAGACCGGTGTTGAAGTCAAGTCGGTCATGGCAAACCGCAGCTGCGGCTGCCATGTCGCTGCCTGCAGCTCTGCCGTCTACGATGCTTGAAATAGAGCTATGGCTGCTGCTTCCCGCCCAACCGTCGATGCTGCTTGAAATGTAGCCGCCGCGGCCTGCAGCCAAGCGTCCACCACTGCTTGAAACAGAGCCGCCGTGGCCTGCAGCCCAGCATCCGCCACTGCTTGAAACCGAGCTACCACCCGCATCCGACTTGCTGCCATCGACACCTGTAGCCCAGCCTCCGCTGCCGCTGCCTCCATTAGCCATAGGAGGAGAAGAAGATAATGGGATGTACGAGGGAGGAAGAAGGAGAGAAGGAGATGAGCAGACGCAAGCAATGAATAGGGAACGAAGGGGAGGTAGGAAGTAGCTAGCGTCTTTATCACTGCATGCATGCAGGTTTGCTTGTACGAGGAGCCCTCATTAATTTTTGCCTCGTTTTGTGTTGGTGGCCTTGTATTGATGCAATTTGTATTTTCCATTGTGGCCTTGTATAAGGGAATGGAGGGAGTATTAATTACTATGGTGGGTTCAATTTGTGATGTTTGCAAGTCAAATTAATTTTCATATGGGCAGAAAAATGACAAAATATAATGCAATCTATACTTTTCACTGATCATACCAAAGATAAGCTGAAAAGGATTCACTCATTTTGCTCCATATGTAGCCTATAGTGGAATCTCTAGAAAGACTTATATTTAGGAACAGAGGTACGAGGTAGTATCATGTATGACATCTACATATCTAATTTAGCAGCCAGTAGTAGAAATCATTGTCTACACAAAGGGATTACTGGTCGAAAATCTTAGCAAAGCACGCTGGCAGGCACACTACAATACAATAGAGAGAGATGCACTTACAAGATCATAGCAATGTCTCAGTCCAGGATCTTGGTTGGCCAAGCTGTTAGATCCAGAAGAAACATCGTCCTTGTAGTTTTTGCCAGCTGCATAATAGGTAACATCGACATGTTAGTATATTTGAAGTACATCGGGCAGGTGATGCTGGATGGGTTTAAAGGTGAAGAACCTAGGCCGTGGTGGGTGCTTGGCATCTTTCCAGATGGTGGGAATCAGGTTAGAAACGTCAAGGGTGATGACGCTGCGATGGCTATCGGGGTCCGGTAAGGAGATCTAGAACCGTTGAGTAGGGTGTTTGTGGAGCGGCTTCGGTAGGGTGCACTACGGTGTGGGCGAAGCGGATCTGTGGCCATGGACGAGGGCGTCGGTGAAGCTGCTCCGGTGGTTGGGTTAAGGATGGTGTCGATGATGCGGATCTGCGACCATGGACGGGGCATCAGAAGCTGCCCCAGTAGGTTGGATGAGGGTGCGACGAAGCGGATCTGTGGCCATGGACTTGTGAATTGGAAAAGCGGCCCCGGTAGGGTTGAGAATGGTATAGGCGAGGCTACTCTGGTAGGGTTGACGATGGTGTCGGCGAAGCGGCTCCGGTAGGGTTGAGGAAGGTGTCGGCGAAGAGGATCAGAGGCCATCGATGGGGGCGTCGGTGGGGCGGCTCCGGGGGTGTGTGGACGAAGCATCTCCGGTGGGGAGTACGAATGAGCCGCTGCAGATGCACTGTGGTTGACGAGAGTATCAACGAAGCAGATCCGGCGTCGTGGACAAGGCCGACACTGAATGGGCTGTGGTATAGTGGTGGATGAGAAGTCTACTTGTTTCTAGTGGAGGTGGGAGGGGTAGATGCGGCCGCAGAAGCAGATCCGACGAGGTGGACGCCGCTGGCAGTGAATGGGCTGTGGTACGCCGGTGGATGAGCAGTCTAGGGTTTCGAGAGGGGAGGGGTAGAAATGCCGATGAAGTACGGACGACGTGATGTAAGATACTCTGGTGCTGTGGAGTTAGTCTTTTTTGCGGGAGGGGGAGAGGAAATGGGGATGCCGTGTGGTGGGGGAAACGGAAGTTACCAAAGGAGCCCCGACCTATTATGTAGATGAGGACGATATTGTAACTGTTGTTCTCCATGCACCAAGGACAAAAGGGGAATTTCGCATGCTAAAGACTAGGTGGCGGAAATTTTAGAAGGAGGCGGGAGATTTTGCCACCCGTGGATCATTCGTATCTAGTTTCAACTAATTTTGGACAGTGCTAGCGGGAAGGTTATGTGAGACTATGTACACGGGGCACACGTCAGCAGTTAATAACTGGTGTGAAGTCCACCTCCGAAAAAAGAAAATAACTCGGGATTATGCGCCGATAACTTGGACGTTCACACGTACGCGGCCAATCGTACGGGTGTAGAGGTGCGTTCAAAAAAGGATCAAACGCTCAGCCTATGTATTTCTCGTGTAAATAGATAATTTAATGCCATTGGTTATTTACTTTAAACATAATGCATTGACATGTTAGTGTAGGGGCACACAAAAAGAATTGGATATTGTAGTCCCACAAAAGATATTGATATTGTAGTCCGCTACTTAAAAGTGTTACCTCATATGATTACATAGCCTCCATTTCATAAATTGTGTACCGATTGAATTCATTTTTGAATATTACATATATTACTTCATAATAGAACCTTAAATCATCGAAGACTAATGAATTTGAATGCAAGAGTAACAATGATGCATGTACATGATAGTTACATTGGTTTTTTGAAGAAACATCACTGTAACTTTGGCATGCACAATTGAGAAGGTTTATTTAGATAGAAAAAATGTGATATGTGAGTGTCCAATCTTTATAGCGTTGAATCAATATTGTACCTTTAGCCACGATACAAAGTAGATATTGATTTATGTTCAAGCGATGCACGTCCACGATCTCTTGATAGTGATACGTGAATGAATTGTGCAATCTCTCTCACACGCATACATATCTCATTTCCCCGCGGGCATCGGAATCACACACATGCACTTCATGTATTTCTCTCCCTCCGTCAAGGTTAGAATTCGTCTTTCTACCCCGTCCTACAAGTCTCTCACATAGAAACACACACTCTCTCTGTCGAACACGCCCACCCCTTTAATTCCGCCCACCCACAACCACTAATGTCTCAAAGGATAATTCTGTCTCTCACACATATGCCTAAGGTTAACTCGAGTTCCGGAACCATATGAATACATACAATGGGATTCCAGCAGAGCACGTTTTATTTTGAGATTTCTCTCTCTCTCTCTCTCTCTCTCACACACACACACACACACACACACACACACACACACACGTGCACGCGCGCGTAGACATTGTTTATCGCTTCATTTTTCCAGCACTTGCATGCACACCGTTTGTTTGTATCCGTGATGCTTTAAGTATGCCTCGCACACATGCTATCTACGTATACCTTAATATAGATATGTCTCACACAAGCTCCTTCTCCCTACTAGCAAGATGCCCATGCATTGCACAGAACATCAAGATGCATTTGTATGAGTAGTTTATCTTGTGGGAGAAAAGGATGAACGAGGGAATGCCTTATTTGCAAATGTGGAGAGGGGTGTGGGTATCTTTTTGCAAAATTGCCATAGTTTCCTTCCTATCCGTCAGATATAAATCGGATGGCCTATATTGCAAGATGGCAGGACCACCATCATCACCAACTCTGTTTTTATAAGAAGAGTAGAGATATGTAAGTGTCGCTGCCCCTTCCCACCCACCCCCCACACACACTTCCTGACACCAAAGGAGTAGGGTGACACCTCAATCTTGATACTAATCTATCGATTGCCTTCTCTCTCAAAGACACATACACACACTACCCGACACCAAAGGAGTAGGGTGGCACCTCGATCTTGATAGTAATCTATCTACTCCTCTTTCAAACACACACACATACACACACACTCGCTAGTTGTGCCTCTTTGCCTACCGCGCACACTCTCGATACGTCTTTCTCTCCCTCCCCCTCCCCACCCCAACCCCAATAATGACAGTAGAAGGGTGAAAACTCAATGTGATCTTAATCTGTCAATTGGTTTCTCTCTCTTAAACATTGTGTCTCTGTGCCTTTCTCAGACACACTCGATACGTCTTTTTCTCCGTAGCCCCCTCGATATGTAGACTTCTCACGCGCACACAACTGTAGTGACAATGACGCTGAACCCAGTGTGCCTTGTTTTTACCGGCCTCATGTGATTGTTTTCACCATGTTTTCTGTTAATTAACAAGACCACCTTTTCTTTGTTACTACTAGTGAATCTGAAATCATTTGAGGCAGACATAAAATATATCACTTCAACCCAATTATCGTAGTAACTATTTTAATGGAAACTAGCTAGATGCCCGTGCATTACACGGAACATCAAGATGCATTGTATGAGTAGTTTATCTTGTGAGAGACTAGCAAGATGCCCATGCGCTGCACGGAACATCAAGATGCATTTATATGAGTATTTTATCTTGTGAGAGAAAAGGATGAACGAGGGAAGGCCTTATTTGCAAATGTGGAGAGGGGTGTGAGTATCTTTTTGCAAAATTTCCATACTTTCCTTCCTATCCGTCAGATATAAATCGGATGGCCTATATTGCAGGATGGAAGGCACACCATCATCACCAACTCTGTTTTTATCTCTACTCCTATAAAAGACTCAGTTGGTGAAGATGGTGTGTCTGCCATCCGTCATTTCTGACCATCAGATCTGCATCTAACGACTATGATGTAAGTTGTGGCATTTTTGCAACAAGACCCCACTTCTCTGCTCCAATTTGCAGAAACCCCTTAGTATCTTGAAACCAACCACATCCCTCCCCCACCTCATCAAAACAGCCACAAGGAATATATTTTGAGTGAAACCTAATACGAGTATATTTTTAGTGATATATACACCAAACTAGAGTGTTTTTCTTTCAAGTTTGTGAACATGTATTATTCTATTTTGGATCCGTTGCAACGCACAGGCACATTGCTAGTAAGAGTAGAGAAAAGGATGAACGTGGGAAGGCCTTATTTTCAAACACGGAGAGGGGTGTGGGTATCTTTTTGCAAAATTACCATAGTTTCCTTCCTATCCATTAGATATAAATCTGACGATCTATATTGCAGGATAGCACGCACATCATCATCACCAACTCTGTTTTCTACTCCCTCCGTTCCTAAATATTTGTCTTTTTAGAGATTTCAACAAGTGACTACACATGGAGCAAAATGAGGAATCTACACTCTAAAATATGTCTACATACACATCCGTATGTGGTAGTCCATTTGAAATCTGAAAAAGACAAATATTTAGGAACAGATGAAGTATAAGAGTAGACATGGAGATATATCCAACATGGTCTACAACAAAAATGTGCTGGACTAGTTAGCGCCAGATGCTCGCGACGCGATGACCTGAGTTCGAATACTGTCTTTAACTTTATATATTTATATTATATATTACTTATTTAATATGTACTTGTTTTGCTACTGTACTGATAGTGGAACCCACAGAGTACTTAGAATACTAGATAAGGATGGACTTGTTTCTTTTCAACTTTCTGTACAAAGCTGTAGCCACCCTACAAGTCACGTGTACATTGTATATGCAATTAACTTTTTATAGAGAGAGAATCATACACGCAATTAACTCAAATGGATTGGATGTGACTCTATTATTTCTAGCATAAGAGCATCTCCAACGACAGCTGACAAATTTCCTCCCGCTTCCTTTCGCGGACGACGACATCAAACGCCAGCGGCATACATTTTCACAACTCTAACCAACCAAATGAAATTCGTGCAAACACAGACTTTTTTCATATAAGCATGCAGAATTTCGTATAAAAAAGTCGGATCTTCATATAACCATGATGGATTTCATTACATTTACATGAACTAAGCGGTGCTAATCCCGCTCTCTTGGTATAATTAATACTCCCTCCGTCCGGAAATACTTGTCCTAGAAATGGATGTATCTAGACTTATTTTAGTTATAGATACATCCAATTTATCCATTCTTAGAACAAATATTTCCCGCTAGCCGGAGAGGGAGTACCTAATCGAAATGGCCGCCTGCGGATCCCTTTGTCTTCCTCATGTCCGGCAGACACTTGCGGGGTCGACGAAGGTCCTCGGAAGAGACGAAGCAGCAAAGTGATATGTCTCCAACGTATCTATAATTTTTGATTGTTCCATGCTATTATATTATCTGTTTTGGATGTTAATGGGCTTATTTATACACTTTTATATTACTTTTGGGACTAACCTACTAACCCAAGGCCCAGTGCAAATTGCTATTTTTTGCCTATTTTAGTGTTTCGCAGAAAAGGAATATCAAACGGAATAAAACCTTCGGAAGAGCTATTTTTGGAACAAATGTGATCTAGGGGACTTGGAGTGGACATCAAGCAACCACCGAGGAGGCCACGAGGCAGGGGGCGCGCCTACCCCCTGTGCGCGCCCTCCACCCTTGTGGGCGCCTCATGGCTCAACTGACCTACTTCCTCCTATATATATATCCTATATATATATATATATTCATATACCCCAAAAACATCCAGGAGCACCACGAAACCCTATTTCCACCGCCGCAACCTTCTATACCCAAGGGATCTCATCCTGGGGCCTTTTCCGGAGCTCCACCGGAGGGGGAATCGATCACGGAGGGCCTCTACATCAACTACATGGCCCCTCCGATGATGTGTGAGTAGTTTACTTCAGACCTTCGGGTCCATAGTTATTAGCTAGATGGCTTCTTCTCTCTCTTTGGATATCAATACAATGTTCTCCTCGATGTTCTTGGAGATCTATTTGATGTAACTCTTTTTGCGGTGTGTTTGTCGAGATTCAATGAATTGTGGGTTTATGATCAAGTTTATCTAAGAGTAATATTTGATTCTTCTCTGAAATATTTTATGTATGATTGGTTATCTTTGCAAGTCTCTTCGAATTATCAGTTTGGTTTGGCATACTAGATTGATCTTTCTTGCAATGGGAGAAGTGCTTAGCTTCGGGTTCAATCTTGTAGTGTCCTTTCCCAGTGATAGCAGGGGCAGCAAGGCACGTATTGTATTGTTGCCATCGAGGATAAAAAGATGGGGTTTATATCATATTGCTTGAGTTTATCCCTCTACATCATGTCATCTTGCCTAATGTTGTAACTACCCGACCCAAAATCGGTCAAGTCTCTCTGTAGCTGTACCATCCCAAGATCATGCTGGCACACACAGTACGTTGATGAAAAGATTCAAAGTTCAATCACACCTGAATTTATTACACGATTCTCATATCGAGTCTTTATTACATCATAATAAATTCGGCCAAAGGCCAACTCATGAGAAATAAACTAAATAAAGCTGCGGAAGCGTAGACGAATAGCGAGTCCATCCGACTCCATAGGGCAATCGCCAAGCGTAGATCGTAGCCTCATTCCTGGTCGGAAAACTCCTCTGCAACATGATACGTTGCAGCCGTGTAGGTCAGCATTTTGAATATGCCGGCAAGTCATCGAGAAAACAACAAATAATAATACTAACACTATATGCAATTTGGCTGTGGGGCTCTAATTTTATATTTTTGCGAAAAGGCGGTTTTTTCCCTACAACAAAGGTTTTGCTTGCAATTACTACAAAATGTTTTTAGTTATTGAGATGGTTCCGCCAACCAATGTCTCATTCCCAATTATTAATTAACCCCTCAATTAATTTATTTGTTCGCTGTTGAGATTTCCGAAATACTCCAATTCTAGAGGCTCAAATGTCCGTAACCGGGGACACGGCTAATCGATTAGGTTGTTACTCTGCAGAGTCTTGTGCACTTTACCCGCAAGATTGGTTCCCTCTTTTATGTCCTCGCACTGCCTGGTGTTTGAAGACAGGACAAACAAAACATGGTCTTCCGTAGAGTTTCTCTGGGCACTGCCGGTGCCCATCCATGTCCTACCGTTCTTCTACATCTCCTGGCACCGTCCGTCCAGAGTCATGCCTAAGGTCAACCCAGCCAGAGCCCATAATGGCTTGCGGCTGCACAGGTAAGCTTCCGGTCAAGGGGTATCCATCCGTCTCTTCGTGGCTGGGTTAAGCTAGATACGTCTCCAACGTATCTATAATTTTTGATTGCTCCATCCTATATTATCTACAGTTTTGGACTATATTGGGCTTTATTTTCCACTTTTATATTATTTTTGGGACTAACCTATTAACCAGAGGCCCAACCCAAAATTGATGTTTTTTTTGCCTATTTCAGTGTTTTGAAGAAACGGAATATCAAACAGAGTCCAAACGGAATAAAACCTTCGGGAACATGGTTTTCTCATCGAACGTGATGCAGGAGACTTGGACCTTGCTCCAAGGAACAAAAGAGGCGGTCACGAGGGTGGGGGGCATGCCCCCCTGCCTTGTGGGCCCCTCGAAGCTCCACCGACGTACTGCTTCCTCCTATATATACCTACATACCCCCAAACGATCAGAACAGGAGCCAAAAACCTAATTCCACCGTCGCAACTTTTTGTATCCATGAGATCCCATCTTGGGGCCTGTTCCGGAACTCCGCCGGAAGAGGGCCGTCATCACAGAGGGCTTCTACATCATCATAGCCTCTCCGATGAAGTGTGAGTAGTTTACCTCAGACCTTTGGGTCCACAGCTAGTAGCTAGATGGCTTCTTCTCTCTCTTTGAATCTCAATACAAAGTTCTCCCCCTCTCTTGTGGAGATCTATTCGATGTAATCTTCTTTTTGCGGTGTGTTTGTTGAGACTGATGAATTGTGGGTTTATCTTCAAGTCTATCTATGAATAATATTTGAATCTTCTCTGAATTCTTTTATGTATGATTGGTTATCTTTGCAAGTCTCTTCGAATTATCCGTTTGGTTTGGCCGACTAGATTGGTAGTTCTTGCCATGGGAGAAGTGATTAGCTTTGGGTTCGATCTTGCGTGTCCTTTCCCAGTGACAGAAGGGGCAGAAAGGCACATATTGCATCATTGCCATCGAGGATAACAAGATGGGGTTTATTTCATATTGCATGAATTTATCTCTGTACATCATGTCATCTTTCTTAAGGCGTTACTCTTATTTTAACTTAATACTCTAGATGCATGCTGGATAGCGGTCGATGAGTGGAGTAATAGTAGTAGATGCAGAATCGTTTTGGTCTACTTGTCACAGACGTGATGCCTATATACATGATCATGCCTAGATATTCTCATAACTATGCTCAATTCTATCAATTGCTCAACAGTAATTTGTTCACCTACCATAGAATACTTATGCTCTTGAGAGAAGCCACTAGTGAAACCTATGGCCCCCGGGTCTATTCTCATCATATTAATCTCCATCACTTTAATCTTGCTTTGCTTTTTTTACTTTGCCTTTACTTTTTACTTTGCATCTTTATACAAAAAATACCAAAAATATTATATCTATCAGATCTCACTCTCGTAAGTGATCGTGAAGGGATTGACAACCCCTAATCACGTTGGTTGCGAGTAACTATTGTTTTGTGCAGGTACGAGGGACTTGAGCGTGGCCTCCTACTGGATTGATACCTTGGTTCTCAAAAACTAAGGGAAATACTTACGCTACTTTGCTGCATCATCCTTTCCTCTTCGGGGAAATCCAACGCAAGCTCAAGAGGTAGCAAGAAGAATTTCTGGCGCCGTTGCCGGGGAGTCTACGCAAAAAGTCAACATACCAAGTACCCATCACAATCCCTATATCTCGCATTACATTATTTGCCATTTGCCTCTCATTTTCCTCTCCCCCACTTCACCCTTTCCGTTTTATTCGCCCTCTCTCTCTATCCTCCCTCTCTATTTGCCTCTTTTCCCTCTTTTGCTCGTGTGCTAGTTTGTTTGCTTGTTTGTCGCGATGGCTCAAGATACTACCAAATTGTGTGACTTCACCAATACTAATAATAATGATTTCCTTAGCACTCCGATTGCTCCTCTTGCCAATACTGAATCTTGTGAAATCAATGTTGCTTTGTTGAATCTTGTTACGAAAGATCAATTCGCCGGCCTTCCTAGTGAAGATGCCGCTACTCATCTAAATAGCTTCGTTGATTTATGTGATATGCAAAAGAAAAAAGATGTCGATAATGATGTCGTTAAATTGAAGCTATTTCCTTTTTAGCTTAGAGATCGTGCTAAATCTTGGTTTTCGTCTTTACCTAAAAATAGTATTGATTCTTGGAACAAGTGCAAAGATGCTTTTATCTCTAAGTATTTCCCTCCCGCTAAGATCATCTCTCTTAGAAACGATATTATGAACTTTAAACAACTTGATCATGAACATGTTGCACAAGATTGGGAGAGAATGAAATTAATGATACATAATTGCCCTACTCATGGTTTGAATTTGTGGATTATTATACAATTTTTTTATGCCGGATTGAATTTTGCTTCAAGAAATCTTTTAGATTCGGCCGCGGGAGGCACTTTTATGGAAATCACTTTAGGAGATGCTACTAAACTCCTAGATAATATTATGGTTAATTATTCTCAATGGCATACTAAAAGAACTTCTAATAAAAAAGTGCATGCGATAGAAGAAATCAATGTGTTGAGTGGAAAGATGGATGAACTTATGAAATTTTTGCTGCTAAGAGTGTTTCTTCTGATCCTAATGATATGCCTTTGTCTACTTTGATTGAGAATAACAATGAATCTATGGATGTGAATTTTGTTGGTAGGAATAATTTTGGTAACAACGCTTATAGAGGGAATTTTAATCCTAGGCCATATCCTAGTAATCCTTCTAATAATTATGGGAATTCCTACAACAACTCTTATGGAAATTATAATAAGATGCCCTCTAAATTTGAGAATAGTGTTAAAGAGTTTATGAATTCACAAAATAATTTTAATGCTTTGCTTGAAGAGAAATTGCTTAAAGTTGATGATTTGGTTAGGAACGTTGATAGAATCTCTCTTGAGGTTGATTCTTTAAAGTTTAGATCTATTCCTCCTAAGCATGATATCAATGAGTCTCTCAAAGCCATGAGAATTTCCATTGATGAGTCTCTCAAAGCCATGGGAACGTTGATAGAATCTCTCTTAAAGTTGATTCTTTAAAATCATAGGTATTGTAAAACATGATCAAATGACTTGTCTGGCTGACGGTCTTCAAACGCTAATGACTCGAGATAGCAAGCTTCGCACTCCGGAAATTCTATCGACTCAAAAAATAGCACAAATAAATATTCCACTAAATATCATAACAGAAAGCTAAAGGAAATCACACAAGCACTCAAACCAAAACCAAAGAAAACTCGAAGAACTCCAAACCAACAACTAGCAAGAAAAAACATTTTATTTTTTGTAAATAAAAGTTCACCCTCTGTAAATATAGAAACTAATCTAAAATAAACTATAACAGAGGTGAAATAAAATCCTAAATTAATTAGAACAACAGAAAACAGCAGCCAGCTAAAAAAACTAGAAAAGCTTGATTTCAAGTAAAACTATTTTTAATAAAGACTAAAAATACACAAATAAATTCCTACTGTTAGGCAAGGTCAAAACAAAGTAGTGACAAAAAGAATCACGAAAAAAGAATAATCCTAACTCAAATTATAGCAGAAATACTAATCTGACTAAAACTAATATAAAACTATTTTTATAAACTTAAACATGGATGAATCTATTTTCGACAGAAACTATAGGAAATTTGTAAACTAAAAAAAGAATCAACTAAAAATAATAAATAACCTAAAAGATATAGATTTTACAAAAACAGAACTATTCTGCTAAAAACAGAAACTGAAATAAAACTAAAATAAACTAATGCGCTAACGGGCCGAAACAGTGAGCGCTCTAAAACTATCTAATGCGCGAGCGACCTTTAACTGAAACATATACGGGCTAACTAAAAAACCGATCGGGCCGGTCTAACGAAACCAGGAACTAAACTGGAAAATAAACCGTAAACTAAACCGATCTATTGAAAATAACCTAACCCTTCGCGGATCTAATCTAAGCCATACATGCGAGATCAAACGGTGGAGGGGAGCTCGGGCTTACAGTGGACGGCGGCGACGGACGGAGACGATAGTGGCGACTCAGGCATCGGTGGTGGACGGGCTCCGGTGGTCCGGTGCGACGGCGGTGATGTCAGGGAGATGCGGCGGAGCGAGGCGGAGGTGGTGGTGGAGTTGTTGGAGCTCAGGGACGACGGTGGCGGTCGGGGCAAGGGCGACTGCTCCCTGGTGAGCTGCAGCTCTAACGAGCAAAGGGCGAGCTCGGGCGATGACTTCCGTGATTCCTGAGCGACGATAGGATGTCAAAGAGGTGCGGAACGAGAAGGGGTTTAGGTGGTGTAGCTTGGAAGCAAGGGAATGCTCACCGGTGGCAGAAACAATGGCGAAACAAGGCGGCGGCGAGATGCGTTTGGAGGTGGCGCGAGCTATGGTGGGTGTTGGGGTAGGGTTTTTGGGGGGTTTGGAAGAGAAGGGGCATGGCTTTATATATGGAATGATCGTGGGTGAGGGGGCAACGCGGGATCGCGATCCTGAGAAGATCGCGACGACGGGTGGCGGCGGTCGCGCTTTGGCGCGGCATGACGTGGGCGAGGGGTTAGGGATAGGGTGGACCCCACGGGTCAGTGGGAGAGAGAGGGGAGGAGGCAAGCGGGCGACCGAAGCGGAGGTGGCTCGGGCGTGCGGCGCGCTGCACTGGGCTAGCGGCTCGACGCTCGTGGGCTACGGCCTTGGCGACTGGGCCTGCTGGTCTGGCGCGCCTGGTTTTTTTCCTATTTGTTTTTCTGAATAACCAGAGAGAGAGAAAACTAAATATGGAGAAAACTATAGTATTTTATATATGACATATATATATATATATATCAAAATTCTCAAGGGAAATAATCCTACAACATGGACATTTTTCCAGAGGCAAAACACAAACTAAAAAAACATTTTCTGGAAATCCCAAATAAAATTCAAATTTGAATTCAAACTTTCTGGCCATATTTTTCTTCTGACATTTTTGGAGTGTCATGTTAGCTCCTCTCATACGTTTGATCAAGTATTTGTCAAGGATATTTGAAGAAAATTTTCAAATTCCAAGTTGAATCCAATTCAAACAAAACTCAAATGCCTCTGAAAATTCCAAATGCCACATGTCGGGGGTTCGGTGCGACATATGCCAACGGATGGCTTATCATGGTGGGGGCGAGTAGAATGTCCCCGGTGCCTAGAAACGGGATGAGGCGAAGACATGCACGCCGACAAATCTTACCCAGCTTCGGGGCTCTCCGGGGAGATAATACCCCTACTGCTGCTCTGCGGGGTCTCCGCATGATCACTATGGTCAAGTTTTTAAATGGTTGCTCCTTGAGCTGTGTCTGGTGGTAGGAGAGGGCAAGGCTAGCTCTCTCCTTCTATCTGGTATGGTATAGAACTACTGGGATCCAACCCTTTGCATGGGTGCCCTGGGGGGTTTATATAGGCCTACCCCCCAGGGGTACAATGGTAATTCGACTGGGCGCGGGCCCAGCCGTCAGCGCTTCTGACCTCCGACTTCTCCGCCGTCTGCTGGGTCCCACCGACTGGTGGGCCCCGCCAACTGGTCTGGTACGGAGCCGACAGACCGCGTCCTCCGCGGGCGGGTCTTGCCAGCCGCTGATTACTGTAGCCGTGCTTCTGATGATGCAGGCTTGGTCATGGGGTCGTGGCAATAGCCCCGCCGCCTGGCGGGCGCTCACTGTGGCCACTCCCCATCTCATCTTGATTAATGGTGCGTGGGCCCCGGGGGAGGGCTCTGCCGACTCCCCCGGGCCGACTCCCGATGGGTCCGACTGGCGGTTCTCCCGCCGTCTCCCGAGGTCTCGCTGACTGGTGGGCCCCGCTGCCTCCGGGCCGTACAGACAAGCCGTCGTGGGCGCAGGACTTGGTACTGTGGTGCTGATGTCAGGGCTGGCCGGGCAACAGTGCCACGCCACACGGAGATCTTCCCGGGTATGGCGTGCTGTGGCCATGCCTGCCCTTGGTAAGGGGCGGAGTGGGCTTCACTGTAGCCACGCCTCTGCCCCGTCCCCCTCGATGGGGTCATGGTTCGTCAGAGTCGCTGGCCGACTCCCCAAAGCCGGCTTCTCTGGAAGTTGTCCCTGGGACTCGGCCGTGAGCGGGCAGTCGGCCGCCCCGCCGTCGACTCCTCAGGAGACAGCTCTTCGCCCTGGGGTCTTGAGGGGTGCAGCCTGCCCCGATGTCTTGAAATTATGGGACTAGGGTTGGCCTACCCGTGGCCCATTGCTCCGACAGTAGTCCCCGAAGCTGGTGAGGCGCCACGGACGATCGGCCGAGAAGCCACAGCAGTTTCTCTTTCCGGGTGCTCAACACATGGTCTTGATTGACTTCTGCCGGGCCGTCTAGAAGGAGTCGGACTTGCTCAACTCGGACTTCACTCAATTTCGACTTGCTCGGTATTTCGAACGTCGCGGCGGGATTTTAAGTGGCGTGCTAGCGAAGCCTCCAGGCCACCGCCCGTTCTTGGCCTGTCATGCGGGGGCACGTGGCTAGGCCGTCCTGCCAGCCCACGCGCGTGACAGGACAGGCCCACTGGCGGGGCCCGCCACTACCGCGCCTCGGCGCCCGAGTGGATCCGCTGCGGCCCCGGTGGACGGTTGGGATTCCCGTGGAGTTACTGCGCGCAGTAACTTTACGTGGATCATCGGGGGCGTGGGGTTGTGGGCGTAGTAAATCCCCACGTCCGCCCCCTCGGCTTCGCAGCCCATGGGGCTATAAGTAGGGGGAAGAGGGGGGCACGCGCGCCCCTCCTTCCCACTACCCCTCGCTCTCTTCCTCCTTGCTGCTCCTCGCGCTCCTCCCCCTTGCTGCTTCTCGCTCTCCTCCTCGCTCCACCGCACGCCCAAGCTCCGGCGAACGCCGCGGTGACAAATCGCGATGAGTTCTTCCTCCGCTGCCGCGCCTCCCCCCGTGCGTTCCGGCACCTGGGGCGGTTCCGAGGTCCATGAAGACCATATTGAGTTCCTCCGCCGGACCCGTCGGCTTCCCGGTGAGGATCGCGTGCAGGTGCGTCTCGCGCCGGAGGGGGAGATTTCCCCTGCCCCATAGGAGGGCGAGCGGGTCATCTTACGCTCGCACTGCCTGCGCGGGCTGGGGCTGCCGGCGAGCAGCTTTTTCTGACCTTTCTTGGAGTTCTACAGCCTCCAGCCGCACCACCTCACTCCCAACACGGTGGTGCTGCTGTCCGCCTTCGTGGCCTTGTGCGAGGGCTTCCTTGGAGTCCTCCCCACCCTCGAGCTCTGGGGGGAGTGCTTCTTCTCCAAGCTCGGCACCCAGGCCGCGGGCGTGCCGGCTCAATGCGGCGCCTTCATTGCCATGCGAGGGTCAGGAGCTGACAACCCCTTCCCCTCCATCTCGCTGATAAAGTCGGTGAAGATGTGGCAGAGATCCTACTTCTACGTCAGGAACGTTGCCACGAGGGGCGACTGGGTCAATCTGCCGGCTTTCGAAGCCGGGCCGCCGGCTGGGAGACTGCCCAACTGGTCATACCGGGCCAGGTCGCTGACGCCTGTGGGAGCCGGCGCCATCACGCGACTCCGAGTGCTGACGCAGTCGGAGGGTCTGACTGGTCCGGACCTTCTGGCCGCCTTCTTCTCGCGCCGAGTTCTCCCGCTCCAAGGCCGCCCTCACATGATATGCCAGATGAGCGGGCACCGCGACCCGAGTCGGATGTGCACCAAGGACATGCCTCACGAAGAGGTGGCCTTCATGGTGAACTACCTCTCGGACAGTAGGCTCCTAGAGGACTAGAGATTCGGCAAGGAGCCGTACTCCCGCGCCAACCCCCCGCCCGTGGTGAGTCGCCTTTCCTTTCTTTCTTTCAGATTGTCTTCTTCTTGCCGAGTTTGGTTTTGACCAGTCGTCTTTGGTTAGAATCCCCTTCTCCACCCACCAGCCGGCACCTCGGGGCCAGCCCATGAGTTCCTCGCCGACCGGGCGGAGAGCGACGTCGACGACCCCGATCTGGGGGCGGCGGCTCTGGAAGACAATGCCGAGGGAGGAGGAGGGACTGCAGGCGACTTCAGTCCTTCGGCTACCTTCGCCGACTGGCCTGAAGACAGCGCCGAGGGAGAAGTCGCCCCTCGCCATCGGCCAGGAGCCAGCCAGCCTGGCGCGGGCTCTTGTGTCGCGCCGGGCTCTCCAGGCAGTGGGAAGAGGCGCAGGGCCGTGCCGACCTTGTTCGGCAGTCGGCCGAAGAAGCCCAAGGGCTTGGCTGCGGCGACCTGGCAGGACGAGGCAGCCGCGAAGGCCATCCGCTTCCGTAAGGAAGTGAAGAAGCCGCCGTTGGTCTCCTCGTAAGTATTCTATCTTCAAAGTTTTATTCTTTCTTCGTGATTTGTCTGAGTCTCTGCTTGCCACTCTTTCTTCAGGGCTCCCCTCTCCCTTGAGCGGGTCGCCGCCACCTCCGTCATGGGGTCAGCGGAGACGTCCGCCACCACTTGGCGGATTGACCCTGCTGCTGACCTCCGGGAGGCGACGGAGCGGAATGCGCAGGAGAGGCGCAACGAAGAAGAGGCCCTCCGCCTGGAGAAGGCGGAGGCCGATAGGGCGGAGGCCGAAGCCGCCGCTGCGGCGAAGCAGCAGGCTGAGGAAGCCACACGCCGCCAGTCGGCCTTGCTCGTCACCCCGCTGAACTCCGCGCCACCGCCTCCCGAGCTCACGGGGCCAACTGGAGAAGCCGGCGGGGAGAACCTCGTCGAGGAGAGGGAAGGCGGCGACCCCTCTACTCCGATTGCGAACGTTCCGCCGCCGCCTCCGCCGCCGTCTGAAGGCGTGCAAGGCGAGCAGCCAGCGGACCCTTCGATGCCGCCGACCGAAGATGAGGCCGTGGCGAGGCTACTCCTCCAGGTCGGCTTGCCAACGCGCCGTCGTCTGGAGAAGGCGACTTCGACACCCCGCCCCCTGGAAGCCGGCACCGCCAGCTCGGCGGCCCCAGACACTGAGGCGACGAGCGCCGCACCTATTGGGTGGGTGCGAGGAGGCGGCACGGGGCCGCTGAACCGGGCGCTCCTGGACGTCCAGGCGAAGCTCTGTGCTGAGGGCGACGCTCTCCAGAGTTGCACCAAGGCGTTCCTAGCGTCGCGGGCAGCTGTCCGGGTATGTCTTTTTCTTTGGTCTTTGTTTTCTTGCTCCTCTCTGTGGGGGCGCGCCAGCGCACCCACTGGGTGTAGTCCCCGAGTTTCGGGCCGGCTGCTGAGCAAGCGGCTCGGAACTCCAATTGATGAACTTCTGGGTACTAACTTTGTCTGAAATGCTTGTCGCAGGATTACCACAACCTCCGTGTCATTGCCTTCAACCGTAACGTTGAAGAGCTGGGCAAGCGGACTGCCGACTTGGGAGAGAGCCGGAGTAAGTCCTTTTTTCCTCTCTGCGGGGGCGCGCTAGTGCACCCATGGGCTGTAGTCCCTGAGATTCGGGCCGACTGCTGAGCAGTCGGGCCGGATCTCCCCGGCGACCTACTTTATTGACGACTGTTATCTTTCTTCCTTTCCTTCAGGGGCCAACACTGCTTTTCAACAGCAGCTGAGCGAAGCCAACTCCGCCCTGCGCGCTAAAGGGGAGGAGTGGAGCAAGCTCGCCACAGAGCGCGATCTGCTGGCCACTCAGTTGGCCGAGCAGAAGGAGCTGCTTGTGAAGTCGCAGAGGGAGGCGGAGGAGACGGAAACCGCCCTCTTGGCCGAGTTTGCGAGCGAGCGCTCCTCCTGGTCTGACAAGGAGGCGCTGCTGTCCTCCGGCTTCCACGAGATTGAAGACATCGTTGATGGTGAGTCTCTTTATTTTCTTTCCTCGAGCTGCTGATTTAAATCGTGGCGACTCCTCGTTTTTGACTTGCTTCTTCGTTTCTTCGTGTCTGTGCAGACTTCTTCCCTGGGCAGTCGCAGGCCGCCATCCAAGCCATCGAGGTTGATCGTGAGAGTCGGAGGGCGCAAAGATCGCCGCCGATGCCCCCCGAACTCTTGACGAGCACATCCTGAGTATCGAGGCTCGCCTCCGGCCGGCTCACCGGATGCTACGCCGGCTCCAGCGCGTCGGTGCCCAGGCGATTGCCGCACTTTGGCCGGATATGCAGGCTCCGCGCACCCCCAGCCTGACGGCCAACTGGCTGGAGGTCGCGGCTGGTCGTCTTGAGGCCTGGAAGGGCTCTTCGGCCCGGGTTGGAGAGCGCCGGGCCTTGGAGTTCGTCAAGGCGTGGTACCCGGGGCTAGATCTAGACCGGTTGGCCACGCTTCGGTCGGAGGCCCAGCCGGAGCTGGCGACTGTGGAAGACGCCCTCGTCAAACATGCTGCGGTGATCGCCGAGTACACTGACACCAGCATCTTCATCCCCGAGCGGTCTGAAGACGGCGAGGAGGTACCGCCAGAGTGGTTTGGGATGAACCCAGACTACGGCGAAGACTCGGCGGAGGTGATTGGCTCCAGCGTCGAGGAGGACGAAGCGGAGGATGGAGGCGAGGCGGAGGCACCAGAAGACGGAGCAAACAGCCAGCCTCAGCCCGACCGCGCCTCCAGCAACGAGCCACGTGCGACCGGGTCGACTGCCACCGGAGGTGATCAAGCCGAGACTAGCCAGCCGGTTGCCCCGACGCCTGAAGCTGGCGCCTCCTCCGACCCTCCGAATCCGTCTGCCGCCTCCTAAGCTGCCGCTGTATCTTTTGTTTTATTTGCTTCAGTAGTCTTTGAAGAACTTATTAATTCGCACAATTCCACCCGCGGGGTGTATTTTGAACCTCTACTCGACAATTCGGCCAAGGGCCTATGTTATGTAAATATACATATCTATCTTTTCTTGCTCATTGTTCTTTTGGCTTTTTTCCTTTGCCGCTTTCTCTTAGTTGCCTGCCTTGCCAATCGGACAGCCGCTCTGCGGACTGTTGCTGGATCAAGTGCTAGGCTACTTTGGGAAAGCAAGTACTTAGCCGATTTCAAGATTGTTTGAGCAAGTTGGATAGAAAATGACAATCCGACTATCCGAGAGTCGGTTTGCGAGAAAGGCTGGAAGCCGTATTGAGCTATGTTTTACGCTTTGAGTCCTTAGCCATTTTTCGTGCGAACACCCAATCTACCTTACCTCTGTCCACCGTACAGTCGCTCTGCGAGCTGCGGCTTCTGACAGAAGATGGCTTAGGTGTTACACACTACTTGTCCGGCTGCAGGAAGCATTTCATAGTGCAAGGCGGCAAGTCCCCGGGCTGACTTGTCGAGCCCGGTGCCAAGCGGCGTGACAAAGAGTGACATACTTGTAGGCATAATTTTTATCATACAGACAAAAGAGGGCAGTCCCCGAGCTCGTCTCGGGGCCCCCGAAGTCTTGGTACTTTAATACAAAAGGTAGCGTGGTTCATACTACATCAACTGTAAAATCTTCGGAGGAGATTTGCATTCCATGGCCGCTCTGTCTCCTTGCCGGAGTCGTCCCTCTTGCGTGCTCGGGGCTTCTGAGCGTCGATCAGGTAGTAGGAATCGTTGCCCAGTACTTTGCTGATGATGAAAGGGCCTTCCCAAGGCGCCGACAGCTTGTGTTGGCCGGCTGTTCGCTGGATCAGCCGGAGCACAAGGTCGCCCTCTTGGAAAGATCTTGGCCTGACCTTCCTGTTGTGGTATCGGTGCAGGCTCTGCTGGTAGATGCTGGACCGGCTGAGTGCCAACAGCCGGCCCTCTTCCAGCAGATCGATGTCGTCTTGTCGTGCTTCTTCTGCTTCCTCCTTGGTGTACATGGTGACTCGCAGGGAGTCAAACTCTATGTCCGTTGGGCTGACGGCTTCGGCACCATAGACGAGGAAGAAGGGCGTGAAGCCGGCTGACTTGTTTGGAGTCGTGCGCAGACTCCAGAGGACGGCTGGCAGCTCGTCGAGCCAGCAGCCAGCCGAGCGCTCCAGAGGCTCGATCAACCGAGGCTTGATGCCAGACAGGATGAGGCCGTTTTCCCGCTCCACTTGGCCGTTTGACTGCGGATGGGCGACGGACGCTAGGTCTAGTCGGATGCCCTGTGTTGCGCAGAAACGGGCCAAGGCGCCTTTGGCAAAGTTTGTGCCGTTGTCGGTGACGATGCTGTGTGGTATGCCGTACCGAATTGTGATATCGGTGATGAAGGTCACGACAGTCGGATCGTTTAGTTTCTTAATTGGCTTCACTTCCACCCACTTGGTGAACTTGTCCACTGCGACAAGTAGGTGAGTTAAACCACCTCGTGCTGTCTTGAATGGTCCCACCCTGTCTAGACCCCAAACTGCGAAAGGCCAGGCAATGGGGATGGTCTTGAGCGCAGAAGCCGGCTGGTGCGGCTTGGAGCTGAACTTCTGGCACCCTTTGCATTTTTGGACCAACTCCTTGGCCTCTTCCAAGGCAGTCGGCCAGAAGAAACCGTGCCGAAAGGCTTTGGCAACGAGTGCTCTTGAAGCCGCATGGTGGCCGCATTCGCCTTGTTGGATGTCTTTGAGGATCGCCTGGCCTTGCTCTGGCTCTACGCAGCGCTGGTAGACACCAGTGACGCTGCGCCTGACCAGCTCTCTGTTGATTATGGTATAGGCTGCCACCCGACGTTGTACTTGCCGAGCTGAGGTCTCATCAGTTGGTAGCTCTTTGTTCACTAGGAATTTGAGGATGGGCTGGGCCCATGAGGGTGCTGCTATTTCTTCGACTACCAGAACTGCGACTTGGACGAGGGCGGCTGGGCCGGGAGGCGGCGGGCTGGAGTCAACAGCTGCTTGCTGGGTTGATGAAGTCCCCAGGCCGACTGGCGCGGTCCTTGGGCCGAGTTCTGGAATCTTCGAGTCCGCCACCGCAGTCCCCGGGCCGGGCTCGACTGTGGCAGCTTTGGAGTCGCCCGCCAAAGTCCCCGTTCCGTCTGCCGGAGCTCTGGAGTCGGATCCACTGTCTTCGGGAGGAGCCGGCACAAAAATGGAGTCTGATTCTGGTGAAGGCTTGACAGACGGCTTGAGGAGACGTTGAAGGGCGACGCTAGATGGTATTGCTTGGCGGGTAGAGCCGATTCGTGCCAAGGCGTCTGCTTGGTTGTTGTCGTTTCTTGGCACATGGAGGAACTCGCACCCTTCGAAATACCCGCTGAGTTGCTGTACGAGGAAACAGTAGCTCGCCATGTTTGCGTCTTTCGCGTCCCAGTCGCCAGATGACTGCTGGACCACTAAGTCCGAGTCGCCATAACACAAGATCCGGCAGATGCCAAGTTCTTTGGCAAGCCGGAGCCCGTTAATGAGCGCCTTGTACTTGGCCACGTTGTTGGAGGCGGCAAAATGGATTTGCAGTGTATATTTGAGCTTGTCGCCTTTGGGAGAGGTGAGGACGACGCCGGCTCCCAAGCCGGTGCGCATCTTGGAGCCGTCGAAGTGCATCCGCCAATGGGTGGAGTCAGGCGCTGGAGGCAGGTACTGGGTCTCGGCCCAGTCGGCGAGGAAGTCGGCCAGTGCTTGTGATTTGATAACAGTGCGGGGCTGGTAGTAGATGGTGTAAGGATCTAGCTCTATGGCCCACTTGGCCACTCAACCAGAGGCATCTCGGCTACTGATGATCTCGGCAAGTGGAGCCATGCAGACCACTGTGATTGGATGCTCTTGAAAGTAAGGCTTTAATTTCTTGGCGGCAAAGTGCACGCCATAGCACATCTTCTGGTAGTGGGGGTAGTTCTGCTTGGAGGTTGACAGTACCTCGCTTAGGTAATATACTGGTCTCTGGACAGGTAGCGCCTTGCCTTCCTCCTTGCGCTCTACTACAATGACTGTGTTGACTACTCGGCTAGGTACCTCCATTCTCTCGATGGCCTTGATTTTTACTGGGTTGCATTCTATGCCGCGCTCAGAGACCAGGAAACCTAGCAGCTGGCCGGCTGGTACTCCAAAGACACACTTCTCGGGGTTGAGCTTGATCTGGAACCGGCGCAGGTTCTCAAAGGTCTCCTTGAGGTCTTCCAGCAGTGTTCCTTGCTTTTCCGTCTTCACCACCACGTCGTCCACGTAAACATGGGCGTTCCTGCCGAGCTGCTTGAGGAGGCACTTCTGCATGCAACGCTGAAAGGTGGCGCCGGCATTCCTTAAGCCGAACGTCATGGTGAGGTAGCAGAATGCTCCAAACGGCGTGATGAAGGCGATCTTCAATCTTTCAGCCGGATTCAACTTGATCTGGTGATATCCTGAGTATGCATCCAAGAAGCTCAACAACTCGCATCCAGCTGTGGAGTCTATCACCTGGTCAATTCTTGGTAGAGCAAATGGGTCCTTGGGGCATGCCTTGTTGAGGCTCGTGTAGTCAATACACATTCGCCATTGCTTGTTCTTCTTTAGCACCAGGACCGGATTTGCCAGCCACTCCGGGAAGAAAACTTCCATAATGAAGCCGGCTGCTAGGAGTCGGGCTATCTCTTCTCCGACAACTCTTCTCTTCTCTTCTGATAAGCGACGTAGGGGCTGCCTGACTAGCTTTGCATCAGATCAGACGTGTAACTTGTGCTCGGCGAAATCCGTCGGTACACCTGGCATGTCCTTGGGAGACCATGCGAAAATGTCCCGATTCTCACAGAGGAAATCGACGAGCTCGCCTTCCTATTTGCTGCCGAGGTTTGCACCTACGACGGCGTACCTCTCTGGGTGCTCCAGATCCAAGGGTATCTTCTTTGTCTCTTTGGCCGGCTTGAATGAACCTTCGGCTTCCGACTCCTTTGGGTCGGGCGATATCTCTGGCTGCTTGCCAGCCATCGCCACAACTCGTTCAAGGAGTCGCTTCTCGGCTGCGATCACCAGGGACTCGGCCAGCCGACTGCTCTTGGCCGGCTACAGTCAGAATTCCCCTAGAACTGGGCATCTTCATCTTGAGGTAGGCGTAGTGGGGGACCGCCATGAACTTGGCCAAGGCGGGTCGGCCAAGTAGCGCATGGTATGGGCTCTCAAGGTCCACCACCTCAAACCAAACAGACTCTCTTCGTAAGTGATCTTTGTCCCCAAAGAGGACGTCAATCAGGATCTTGCCGATTGGTGAGCAGGAAAGCCCAGGAACAATGCCGTGGAACACAGTCCGGCTATTCTGAAGCTGTCTCTGCTTGATTCCTAACTTCTCCATGGTGTCCTTGTACAGGATATTGATGCTGCTTCCCCCATCTATCAGAACTCGCGAGAAACGCGCGGCCCATTTGTCCGTGGCAAAGGTGGCGTCTAGGACCAAGGCGTAGGAGCCCGGACTTGGCATCACTTCTGGGTGGTCAGCCCTGCTCCAGTTGATGGGCCTCTCAGACCAGTGCATGAACTCTGGCGTCTTTGAGGCTACTGCGTTCACTTCTTGTTGCTGCAGCCGCCTGCTACGTCGATCATCAGCCACACTGGTGAACACCACATAGGCTCCATGCTCCTCAGGGTATTCGTCTTGTATTGCGCCGACTGGCCTGACTGCCGGTGTCACATCCCTAGCTTCTGGTAATGCACTAGGCTAGACCTCTTGCTGCATCATGTTTAAATTCAAATGAAACTTGAATTGAGGAATTTTCAAAGCCTCAGAAGACCTCTAAAAATAACCAACATTTAAATTTCATCAAATGAGTCCAAGAAAATGTTCCTGTTAATCCATGGAAATATTGGTGAGAGGTAAAATTTAAACCAATATTTTTGGAGTCACAGAGATATTTATTTTGGCCATTTGAATTAATCCAATAGCTATTTTCTTTGGATTTATATTTATTATATATTAAATATGACTCCAATAATTCTGGAAGTTTGTGAGTGGCTTTGTATATATTTTAGCAAGCCACATAAAAATCTACAGAATTTATTTAAATGATTTAGTTGTTAAACTAAACCAAAACAAACAGAACAAAAATAAAACAGAACAGTAAATAAGAAAAAAGAGAGAGAGAAGCCCACTTACCTGCAGCCCCACCTAGCGCCCATCTGGCCTAGCACCCGTGCAGCCCAGCCGGCCCGGCTCCTCCCGCGGCCCAGCCACCTCCTCCTCCCCCTTGTCTTCTTCCTCCTCTGCCAGGAGGACGGACACCGCACGCACGCGCGCACGCGGAGGCCTCCACCTCCTGCTTCGCCGTGGCAGCCTCCCCGACCCCCTCGCGACGCCACGAAGACGGCCCCGACCCCCTCGATCGTCTCTCTCTCTGGACCCCCTCCTCCTCCTCTGTTCTTCCTCCCTCTCGTCATCGAACGCACCTGGGAGCGCCGCTCGCCGTAGCCATGACCACGGCCACCCCCTCCCCTCTCCGACGTGCTCCCGAGCTCCTGCACCTCGTCGCCAACCCCCTCACCGAACCACGTGACCGGAAGGGCCCCGAGCAGCCGCCATCGTCATCATCTCCGAGCTTCGGCCCCGGTGCTGTCTCCATCGAATTCGGCCACTCCGGCGCGCCCCCGAGCCCACTGACCCTCCCTACAGCTCCGCGGTGAGCCTCTGTGCAGAACCCCTCTCTCTCCCCTCGCGTTTGCGAGCTCTAGGCCATAGCCCCGTCGCGGCCGAACTCCGGCCGCCGCTGACCATGGCGCCGCCGTGGCCAGGGCCACCCCAGCTGGCGCCCGAGTATGCTACCAAGTTCGCCGCCCTCCCAGGAGCCTGCAGCGCCCTCCCGTTTCCCCTCTAGTGCACCACAGCGTCGAGCCCGAGCTCGCCCGAACTCCGGCGACCGCCAAAGTCGTCGCCGGCGACGTCTCCGGCCACCCCGAGCTCAACCATCACCACCAAGAGCTGCGGCTCGTTCCCAGGAGCTCGTAGATGCTCTCCGCCTCCCGTTTGGTGGCCGTAACGTGCAAATGCACTTTCTCCGCCGTCTCGGCCTCGCCGGCGGGTTAGGCCCCGCTGACCAGGGGTTTGACCCCCCCTGGGTCAATGACATGTGGGCCCGGCCCTGACTAATTCTAGTTTAGGATTAGTTTAAAGTTAATCAATTCTGTTAATTAATCGTGACACTGACAGCAGGGCCCCACCTGCCATTGACACTAAACAGCCCTGGGTCACTGACCAGTGGACCCCACTGGTCAGGTTTGACCTGGAGGCGCCCTGTTGACCTGCTGACGTCAAGGTGATGTCATGCTGACGCATTAAATGATTTTCTGGATTTAAAATAAATCAGAAAATTCCAGAAAATTGTTTAAACTTCAATAAATCATAGAAAATTAACCGTAACTCCAAATTAAATAATTTATATATGAAAAATTATCAGAAAAATTCAAGGAATCCATCTGTACCATTTTCATGCATGTTAGAACAACTTATAGCTGCTGTTTAGCACAAATCAAATAAAGGGCATTTAAATAATCACATATGGAGTTTGAATTTGAATCTTGTATTCAAACCAACTTCATTTAATCTGTTGCTAGTTGCATTGGCTCAAAACACATTCATTTTGCCATGTCATGATCATGCATCATATTGTGCATTGCATTGATTGTGTTCCCTTCTGTGTTGCCGGTATTTGTCCCCTCTCGATAGACGTGATACCGATGATGTGATCGTTGACACTGATGAAGACTCAATGTTATCTTCAAAAGTGCCAGGCAAGCAAAACCCCCTTGTTCATTCCGATACAATCCTACTCTCTCGCTCCTGCTCTCTTTTACTGCATTAGGACAACACCGATTCATCTGTTACTTGCTGCGGTAGCTGAACCCCTTTGTCCTTTGCATGACCTGTCATTGCCACAGTAAATAGATGAAACCCACTAGCATGAGTAGGAGTTGTTTGAGCCCTGATGTGCCTACTCATTCATGTTTGTTTGTCATGCCTGCTATTGCTTAGAGTTGAGTCAGGTCTGATTCATCGGGGATGAATCAGAGGCGTGTGAACCTGTCCTACTGTGTGTGAGCTAAGTGTGTGAACACGATTTGGTAAAGGTAGCGGTGAGAGGCCATGTAGGAGTACATGGTGGGTTGTCTCATTGCAGCCGTCCTCAGGAACTGAGTTCTGTGTTTGTGATCCATGATTCAGCTACTACCACGCATTGGGCCCGAAACCAATGGACCCTCTCGGCTTCTTGATCATCCTTGTCCTCTGTCCAGGAGTTGCAAGTAGTTTCTGGTGTTTGTAGTATGCTGGAGGCCGTGGGCAGCGCTGACCGTAGGGGTGGGCTGTGATGCGGTAGGCACGTGGCACGGTGTACCGGGCGCCCGTTTGGTGTCTCGGGAACCCTGTTCACATCGTTTGGGGTTGTGAGCGAAACTCCGGCCGGATCTCCTCATGGATGGAACCCGAATAGGCGATAAACCTGGACTAGAGACTTAGGTGATTAGGTAGGTCGTGGACGACACCCACGTTGGGCTTCCGCTTGAAGGTTGCCGAGTACATGTCGTGTAAACGACGGTAAGTGGTGAGAGCGTGTGTGAAGAAGCACACCCCTGCAGGGTTAATATGATCTATTCGAATAGCCGTGTCCGCGGAAAAGGACTTCTGGGTTGCTTATATCAGTTCATAGACAAGTGAAAGTGGATACTCTAAAATACGCAAGATAAGCGTGAGTGCTATGGATGGCGTTCTCGTAGGGAGACGGGAGCGGATCCATAGTGGTGTATTGATATGGTGAATATGTGGACTCATGTGCGCCACCTCAAAAAGTTACTCGCAGTCGTAGTTCAGGATAGCCACCGAGTCAAAGCTGGCTTGCTGCAGTTAAACCCCACCATCCCTTTGTTGATAATGATGCATATGTAGATAGTTCTAATGTAAGTCTTGCTGGGTACATTTGTACTCACGTTTGCCTATTTTATGTTTTTGCAGAGAGACTTCAGTCTCACTAGTATTTCCGCGTGGTCTTCGACGTTTAGCTTGTTACCTCAGCTACGATCTTGTGCCTCGGCAGGATTTGGTAGATAGTCAGGCTTCTCAGCCTTTTTCATTTATAGATGTCTGTACTCAGACATGATAGCTTCCGCTTGTGCTTGATTTGTATGCTCTGAATGTTGGGTCATGAGACCCATGTTTGTAATATCTCGCTCCTCGGAGCCTATTGAATAGATTACTTGAGTCATAGAGTCATGTTGTGATGCCATGTTGTATTTGCACATATTGAGCATATTGTGTGTATGTTATTGAAATGCTTGGTATGTGTGGGATCTGACCATCTAGTTGTTTATCTTTAGTAGCCTCTTTTACGGGGAAATGTCTCCTAGTGTTTCCACCGAGCCATGGTAGCTTGCTACTGCTCCGGAACACTTAGGCTGGCCGGCATGTGTCCTTCTTCGTTCCTGTGTCTGTCCCTTTGGGGAAATGTCACGCGGTGAATACCGGAGTCCTGTTAGCCCGCTACAGCCCGATTCACCGGAGTCCTGCTAGCCCAGTGCTACAGCCTGGATTCACTCGCTGATGACCGACACGTTCGATGCTGGGTCATGGATGCCTGTCCCTGTAAGTCTGTGCCGCTTTGGGTTTACGACTAGCCATGTCAGCCCGGGCTCCTTATCATATGGATGCTAGCGACACTGTCATATACGTGTGCCAAAAGGCGCAAACGGTCCCGGGCAAAGGTAAGGCGACACCCGTGGGAATACCGTGCGTGAGGCCGCAAAGTGATATGAGGTGTTACATGCTAGATCGATGTGGCATTGAGTCGGGGTCCTGACAGCGTTGGTATCAGAGCTTGACTGCCTGTAGGATTACCAAGCCAAACTGGTCGAAGTTGAGTTTAGAAATTCTTTAGTTATATAAGGGAATTGATTGTGGGATGGAACGTAAGGCTCTTTTTACTCCTTATACCTCATGCCCTTCTGATCTGAGTCATCTTATCTTTCCTGCGGGGATTAAGAACTAGGCTATCTCTTCTTTCTATTAGGATCACGTGTTACTAATCAGTAGACTTATAAGATTGTTGGATTTAAGTCTCAGTTCAGTTCCTACTACTTCCGTATGTTAATTGTTGATCTCGGAACCTTGATATTGTGCTTCTGAGTGGTTATGCCACCATTTTTGTGATTGTCTCAAATCTTTTTGAGCAATTATAGCCGTTATGCTGTCCGAGTCATCCCAGGTTTCTAAATAGTCCGATGTATTTGCAAATCCCTTCCTTCTGTTTCCGATGTTCCCATGGGCCAGATTAACCACACTAATCGGTGTGTTGAGGTAATTATTGCCTCGACATATATGTTGGAATTATTATTATGACCCTAAGTGCTTAGGGGATCATCTAGTGGTCTAGCCATGATTTGTGTCCTAGTGTGAAGATTCTGGCCTTTATTCTCGGAAGCATCCCATGATGCTACTTAGTAGTAGGTATTCTACTCCTGGGTTCTGAACCCGAGATTCACTCTACCTACTTCATGTTGATAGTAATTGCTAGTGCCTTTAGGATATTAGTAACCTTTGCGATAGTCCTTGAAGTCCGTGGTATCTTCTTCTTCCAAATACCATGAACTACTTATGGTAGATGTTTATTGGATCAAAAAAAATCACAATTAGAGTACTCTTCAGGAGTTCTCCATTCATAAATCGTGACTCTGCCAGTTCTACCTTTCTGCATGGGTTATCCGGAAGAAATATGTTGAACTTGGTTCGACATACTAATCTATGCATCCACAACTCAGAAAGTTATATGTTCCTTTGAGTTGTTCTCTTTAGTTGCATTCTGACCCTCGTCTATCAATTGATAGTCAAGAGTATGCGTGCGTTCGTTCATCGATGCCTATGACTCTTGTGGTCTGTCAAGCCATTCTATTCCGGAATGACTAGGAGAAACAAACTCCAGTACCTCTTCCATATCTAGGATTGGGTCAAAGTAGTTGTATTCCGCAGATCAAATGCCAATCCAGCTTTTGGTTCTGCTCTACCTTGGAGTATTACATATTTTATATCGAGATTGTTATAGGAATTGCACACCATCCCATGAACTCTTGGTACAGTGATACTTCTTGCCATCACTGTTCATTCCTCGGCCCTCGTGTTGATGCAACCGGAATACCGACAAATGAATTGTGATGTGTGAAATCAATACTGCTAGCAACTCTGTTGCTTGGTAGTTAAAGGATAATAATTTCATTCTTAGTATGTTGGTTTTCGAATCATCCTTCTAAGACTGATCGTGCTACCTAGTCCTTATTTCGGTGCACCCTTCGATTGATGAGTTAGGATCTTGTCAAGTCCTCACTCATTTGATCATATCGTCTTGCCCTCAAAAGCAAGATTGTTCTCGAGCTTAGTAACATACCGGTGGTTCGTGACTTTCCAAATATCTTCTTGGAGGTGTTACCGGGTTGTCACCTGACCGCTATGTTGAGTTCGTGATCAAGTTGGTTTCTTGTGAACCACCTTCTCTCCAAGAATCGGTGTTAGATATCCCTGAGCTAGTTGGTTAAGCTAAACAATAACTTGGAGGGTTGGAAGATAAAAGCTTGCCTGACTTAGTTCGTTCCAAAGGGATATTCTTGTGTAGTGTGTGTTGAAGAAAGATGATATCTTCATCGATTGGTTCCTGTGATCAGTTGCTGGACCTATTGTCTTATCAATCCTTTGATTTGAGTGTGGGCTACCGTCAAATCAAGTCAGAACCAACGATGTTCGTAATGTTGTCTTCCTCGTGGTTGATCCCTCGAGCATACACCATTATATCTTTTGGGTCTGACCAATGCTATCACTTGTTCACTTAACTATGGAATTCCTTTTAAAAGGAAACCCAGATGAATTGTTGTTGTGCCCATTGACAACATCCTTGTCTTCTCCATAATTTTGCTGAACATTAAGCTAGTGTTGGAAACTTTTGAAAGCATTTGTTCATGCTAGCTCATGAAGCATATGTTTGGATGAAGGTAGTGACTTCCTTTAATTCATGTGCATCTGATGCAAGTTGCCGCCGTGGATTCGAGAAAGTCAATGTTGCTTTCTTTGGAATCATTCCAAATCAGTCATGCACACGTGCGAAGAATGCTGTGGTTTGAAGACTTGCAACCTTCAATCTATATGTATCCCTAGCACACCAAGCCACTGATTGATTTGTTCAAGGAGAAGGAGTTCCTTCATAAGAGCTAATCCGGACTTATGAAAGAACTTCGATACCCTCGTTGATGGTTCCCCCTCCTGAACTCGGTAGTGTTTTATTGTAAGACTACCATGTGGGCATGCTTGTCTGGAACAACGTGTTCACATGTTTGTAGCAGAACCAGCTCATGTTTTGGAGCTTGCTATCGTAGTTCATTTCCCGAGAATCTCGCAACGTCATCTCGTCGATTTGTGTTGCAAACTTTCATTTTTCTTCCTAAGACTCGATGAGCCTGGAATATCCTAACACCAACCAGAGCTGAATCTCAGGCAGATATGATGGTTGGAACATTTCCCTAAGAACTATAATATTGGTCTCTCGATAACCGGTAAGGTGGATGTCGTGGCCAACACACCCATCCGGTAGACCTATTATTATAGTATCTTGTTTGAGGAAGTTGGCCACCCCCCCCTAGGGATTTCGTAGGATTTACTCCCTAGTTGCCCCTATGGATTTTTGTGTTCCCGAAGTCCGACCTTTTACTTGATGTTTTAGATATCAAACCATATCTATGAATGGGTTATACTAGCACATCAAGGAGAACATTAGAAGCGGAGTGCTAAATGTCTCTCGGTCGATCATCCAGATTTTATTCGCTTGGCCTCGCTAAGGTGAAATCTGAGAAAGTGTTATCCTCCTTCGCATCTGCATCGTCCATCGCTATTCATCATGGTAGTATGTTGTGTTGTCAGCACCCTTGACACGGTTGTTGATAAAACCTTGATGATTGTGGAAATGCTCAAGTTCTTGAGAGCACGCACAAGCGCTACGTCTTATCATCGGCACTAGCTGGGATTGCCCCAGATTCTTCGGTTATGCTATAACCACTCCAACAGTGAATTCACTCTCTATTGTTGGGTTCTTCCCCAGTTACCAGAATCATTCCCAGCATTTGCATTTTGTTCCCAGCTTGCACCACCAATGTCCCCTCCATTTCCGGTGATAAGCAAAAATCATCCATTACGTTGTCTTCAACAAGGTAATCCACATCATCCAAGTTTGAGTATGCCATTCTACCGACCCCCTCCAAACGATCGCTCGAGAATTGTCTTAGGTTGGTTTAAATAGTTTCAATGATCTCTGAATCAAAAGTAATTCTTTTTGCCACTTAAGGGAATATCTCTACGAGTCACGGTTCCGAAGGTGTCTCGTTGTGGTATCATGGCAACTCGACTCCTCGCTACGCTGACAATCGTTTACCACCTTCTTAGGTGTGGAATTGTTGTCTACTTAGTGAACCTTCGTCATCCGTTTCTTCCACCCCTCTTGATGTGTATCTCGTGTCTCTACCCGAGAGATGGTCCTATGTCTCATTCCGTGAGCTGTTCGATCTTCGAGAAGATCGACCCCTCTAGAGTCTCCTTCTTCCCTCCATGTCATGTTGACATGAATTCTCAGAGCAAGACGACAAGACAAAGATGGTGTTCAAATCAACGTTCATTTGAAGTGCAACCGGGATCGTGAAGATTATACTAGTTTGCGTTCCCCTTTCACCTTACCCTACGCTTGAATCTCGAGGCGAGATTCTTGTTTAGTGGGGGTGAGTTGTCACATCCCTAGCTTCTGGTAATGCACTAGGCTAGACCTCTTGCTGCATCATGTTTAAATTCAAATGAAACTTGAATTGAGGAATTTTCAAAGCCTCAGAAGACCTCTAAAAATAACCAACATTTAAATTTCATCAAATGAGTCCAAGAAAATGTTCCTGTTAATCCATGGAAATATTGGTGAGAGGTAAAATTTAAACCAATATTTTTGGAGTCACAGAGATATTTATTTTGGCCATTTGAATTAATCCAATAGCTATTTTCTTTGGATTTATATTTATTATATATTAAATATGACTCCAATAATTCTGGAAGTTTGTGAGTGGCTTTGTATATATTTTAGCAAGCCACATAAAAATCTACAGAATTTATTTAAATGATTTAGCTGTTAAACTAAACCAAAACAAACAGAACAAAAATAAAACAGAACAGTAAATAAGAAAAAAAGAGAGAGAGAAGCCCACTTACCTGCAGCCCCACCTAGCGCCCATCTGGCCTAGCACCCGTGCAGCCCAGCCGGCCCGGCTCCTCCCGCGGCCCAGCCACCTCCTCCTCCCCCTTGTCTTCTTCCTCCTCTGCCAGGAGGACGGACACCGCACGCACGCGCGCACGCGGAGGCCTCCACCTCCTGCTTCGCCGTGGCAGCCTCCCCGACCCCCTCGCGACGCCACGAAGACGGCCCCGACCCCCCTCGATCGTCTCTCTCTCTCTGGACCCCCTCCTCCTCCTCTGTTCTTCCTCCCTCTCGTCACCGAACGCACCTGGGAGCGCCGCTCGCCGTAGCCATGACCACGGCCACCCCCTCCCCTCTCCGACGTGCTCCCGAGCTCCTGCACCTCGTCGCCAACCCCCTCACTGAACCACGTGACCGGAAGGGCCCCGAGCAGCCGCCATCGTCATCATCTCCGAGCTTCGGCCCCGGTGCTGTCTCCATCGAATTCGGCCACTCCGGCGCGCCCCCGAGCCCACTGACCCTCCCTACAGCTCCGCGGTGAGCCTCTGTGCAGAACCCCTCTCTCTCCCCTCGCGTTTGCGAGCTCTAGGCCATAGCCCCGTCGCGGTCGAACTCCGGCCGCCGCTGACCATGGCGCCGCCGTGGCCAGGGCCACCCCAGCTGGCGCCCGAGTATGCTACCAAGTTCGCCGCCCTCCCAGGAGCCTGCAGCGCCCTCCCGTTTCCCCTCTAGTGCACCACAGCGTCGAGCCCGAGCTCGCCCGAACTCCGGCGACCGCCAAAGTCGTCGCCGGCGACGTCTCCGGCCACCCCGAGCTCAACCATCACCACCAAGAGCTGCGGCTCGTTCCCAGGAGCTCGTAGATGCTCTCCGCCTCCCGTTTGGTGGCCGTAACGTGCAAATGCACTTTCTCCGCCGTCTCGGCCTCGCCGGCGTCAAGCCGCCGGCGGGTTAGGCCCCGCTGACCAGGGGTTTGACCCCCCCTGGGTCAATGACATGTGGGCCCGGCCCTGACTAATTCTAGTTTAGGATTAGTTTAAAGTTAATCAATTCTGTTAATTAATCGTGACACTGACAGCAGGGCCCCACCTGCCATTGACACTAAACAGCCCTGGGTCACTGACCAGTGGACCCCACTGGTCAGGTTTGACCTGGAGGCGCCCTGTTGACCTGCTGACGTCAAGGTGATGTCATGCTGACGCATTAAATGATTTTCTGGATTTAAAATAAATCAGAAAATTCCAGAAAATTGTTTAAACTTCAATAAATCATAGAAAATTAACCGTAACTCCAAATTAAATAATTTATATATGAAAAATTATCAGAAAAATTCAAGGAATCCATCTGTACCATTTTCATGCATGTTAGAACAACTTATAGCTGCTGTTTAGCACAAATCAAATAAAGGGCATTTAAATAATCACATATGGAGTTTGAATTTGAATCTTGTATTCAAACCAACTTCATTTAATCTGTTGCTAGTTGCATTGGCTCAAAACACATTCATTTTGCCATGTCATGATCATGCATCATATTGTGCATTGCATTGATTGTGTTCCCTTCTGTGTTGCCGGTATTTGTCCCGTCTCGATAGACGTGATACCGATGATGTGATCGTTGACACTGATGAAAACTCAATGTTATCTTCAAAAGTGCCAGGCAAGCAAAACCCCCATGTTCATTCCGATACAATCCTACTCTCTCGCTCCTGCTCTCTTTTACTGCATTAGGACAATACCGATTCATCTGTTACTTGCTGCGGTAGCTGAACCCCTTTGTCCTTTGCATGACCTGTCATTGCCACAGTAAATAGATGAAACCCACTAGCATGAGTAGGAGTTGTTTGAGCCCTGATGTGCCTACTCATTCATGTTTGTTTGTCATGCCTGCTATTGCTTAGAGTTGAGTCAGGTCTGATTCATCGGGGATGAATCAGAGGCGTGTGAACCTGTCCTACTGTGTGTGAGCTAAGTGTGTGAACACGATTTGGTAAAGGTAGCGGTGAGAGGCCATGTAGGAGTACATGGTGGGTTGTCTCATTGCAGCCGTCCTCAAGAACTGAGTTCTGTGTTTGTGATCCATGATTCAGCTACTACCACGCATTGGGCCCGAAACCAATGGACCCTCTCGGCTTCTTGATCATCCTTGTCCTCTGTCCAGGAGTTGCAAGTAGTTTCTGGTGTTTGTAGTATGCTGGAGGCCGTGGGCAGCGCTGACCGTAGGGGTGGGCTGTGATGCGGTAGGCACGTGGCACGGTGTACCGGGCGCCCGTTTGGTGTCTCGGGAACCCTGTTCACATCGTTTGGGGCTGTGAGCGAAACTCCGGCCGGATCTCCTCATGGATGGAACCCGAATAGGCGATAAACCTGGACTAGAGACTTAGGTGATTAGGTAGGTCGTGGCCGACACCCACGTTGGGCTTCCGCTTGAAGGTTGCCGAGTACATGTCGTGTAAACGACGGTAAGTGGTGAGAGCGTGTGTGAAGAAGCACACCCCTGCAGGGTTAATATGATCTATTCGAATAGCCGTGTCCGCGGAAAAGGACTTCTGGGTTGCTTATATCAGTTCATAGACAAGTGAAAGTGGATACTCTAAAATACGCAAGATAAGCGTGAGTGCTATGGATGGCGTTCTCGTAGGGAGACGGGAGCGGATCCATAGTGGTGTATTGATATGGTGAATATGTGGACTCGTGTGCGCCACCTCAAAAAGTTACTCGCAGTCGTAGTTCAGGATAGCCACCGAGTCAAAGCTGGCTTGCTGCAGTTAAACCCCACCATCCCTTTGTTGATAATGATGCATATGTAGATAGTTCTGATGTAAGTCTTGCTGGGTACATTTGTACTCACGTTTGCCTATTTTATGTTTTTGCAGAGAGACTTCAGTCTCACTAGTATTTCCGCGTGGTCTTCGACGTTTAGCTTGTTACCTCAGCTACGATCTTGTGCCTCGGCAGGATTTGGTAGATAGTCAGGCTTCTCAGCCTTTTTCATTTATAGATGTCTGTACTCAGACATGATAGCTTCCGCTTGTGCTTGATTTGTATGCTCTGAATGTTGGGTCATGAGACCCATGTTTGTAATATCTCGCTCCTCGGAGCCTATTGAATAGATTACTTGAGTCATAGAGTCATGTTGTGATGCCATGTTGTATTTGCACATATCGAGCATATTGTGTGTATGTTATTGAAATGCTTGGTATGTGTGGGATCTGACCATCTAGTTGTTTATCTTTAGTAGCCTCTTTTACGGGGAAATGTCTCCTAGTGTTTCCACCGAGCCATGGTAGCTTGCTACTGCTCCGGAACACTTAGGCTGGCCGGCATGTGTCCTTCTTCGTTCCTGTGTCTGTCCCTTCGGGGAAATGTCACGCGGTGAATACCGGAGTCCTGTTAGCCCGCTACAGCCCGGTTCACCGGAGTCCTGCTAGCCCAGTGCTACAGCCTGGATTCACTCGCTGATGACCGACACGTTCGATGCTGGGTCATGGATGCCTGTCCCTGTAAGTCTGTGCCGCTTTGGGTTTACGACTAGCCATGTCAGCCCGGGCTCCTTATCATATGGATGCTAGCGACACTGTCATATACGTGTGCCAAAAGGCGCAAACGGTCCCGGGCAAAGGTAAGGCGACACCCGTGGGAATACCGTGCGTGAGGCCGCAAAGTGATATGAGGTGTTACATGCTAGATCAATGTGGCATTGAGTCGGGGTCCTGACAGCCGGCTGCTGGGGCGGAGGCGGAGGCGGCTGCCCAACAGGCGGGGGTGGCAGGAGGACGTCTCCCTTGGCGATCCTGGTGAGCCAGTGGCACTTCCGGATGGTGTGATTCGACGGCTTCGCGTTGCTGTGGAATTTGCAAGGTCCATCCAAGGTCTGCTCATAGGAGAAGGCCGGCAACCAGTTCGGCTTGCCACCTTTCTATCGCTTCGGCGGAGGCTGCTCTTCTGGCTGTTGGGCTTCAACGGTCGCGACCAGCCGGCTGCTGGAAGCCGGCTGCGGGGCCTTGCACTTGTTGTCACCCTGCTGTTGTCGCTGGCCGGCGTCTGCCACCGGAGTTCTTGGAGCCTGAGGAGCTACTTTGCCAGTCGTGCTGATTTCAATTTCCGCCTTCATGGAGGAGTTGGCCGTAGTGTACTTGTCCGCTGTGCTCAGCAGCTCGTCGAGGGTTTCTGGCTCGTCGCAGAGGAGCTTGTGCTTGAGGAGGGTGCCTTCTCGGCACCCGGCTGTGAAGTACTCAATGGCCTGCACCTCGTGCATGCCCTCGCAGGAGTTCCGGAGCTCAGCCCAACGCGTGAGGTAGTCGCGAGTCGACTCGTCAGGACCTTGCACGCACAAGGAGAGCTGACGCGGCTTGGGAGGACGCTTGTACGTGCTGGTGAAGTTGCAGACGAATGCTTCAGTGAAGTCGACCCAACTGTTGATGCTGCGGGGCTTTAGGCTGTTCAGCCATGTCCGGCTGTTCCCTGGAGCATGAGCGGAACGTACTTCACGACGACACGCTTGTTGCCGTTTGCTATGCTGACAGCCGTGGAGTAGTTGACTAGCCAGTCTTCTGTCTTCACGGAGCTGGTATACTTGGGCGTGTCTCTTGGGAGCGTGAACCCTCTCGGAAAGGGCTCGTCCCGAATGCGGGGCCCGAAACAAGGCGGACCCAGCTCGTCTTCTTCTTCCAGCGCCAGGGACCGGTGAAGTCGGTCGATCCGGTGGCGGGCGTCATTCTCTCCAACTCCCTCTCGGCGGACAAGGCGGTCGCCGAGAGTCGGATGGTCAACAGGCGGCAGGGAGACTCGCCTCTCCTTGCGGGGAGGGGGAGGTGGACAGTCGTCCCGTCGTTCCACTGCTCTCGGGCGGCCATCACGGTCGCGCTTATGGTAATGTGAGTCCAACTGTGGCTGAGAGCCGGCTCCTTGTCCTTTCTTTCTCGGGCGCCGCCAGTCGGCGTCCGAGACGTCGCACCTTGATCTCGGTGCGGGTCGTCATTTGGCCGCTGGACTCGCTCCATCATGAGGCGGCATTCTTCGCCCTCGAAATTGTCCAGCTCATCCGCCGCTGCCTGGGCAGCTCGGATGTTCTCCGCCGGTGTAGCATACACGGGGTGGCTAGCCCCAAACAGGCTGGCGATGGCTACGCCGCGCTGCTGGACCGCGCCAAGGCGGCTGGGCCCTGCCGGGGCCGGCGAGCCGCCAATGGCGCGATCCATCTCCCGCTGGTAAGCTTCTGACAGGCGTCTCATGCTGGCCAGCTTCTTCGCGCCTTCGACGAGCTGAAGGCGGCGCGCTTCCAACGTCTCTGCGTCAGCATCTTCCGGAATGGGCGCAGCTAGGTCTTGCAGCACCGCGCCGAGTGAGTCGGGCGCCCCTCCGCCAGGGAACTCGTCATGACTGATGACCAGCACCTCAGTGACGGTGCTTCCATCGCTCTCCACGTGGGGGAGAGGTTCATCGTAGACCACCATGTTGGTGGGGAACGCGTCGACCGACGCGGTGTCGGAGTCGACCAACATCGGGTCGGTGGAGCCTACGGACTCCAAGTCTACGGCAGGCTCGCCGGAAACGTGGAGTTGATCGAGGAGGCCTGCGAGGAGGTTTTCGGGGCCGCCTGCGCCTGCGTCAGACGCAGGTTCGTCAGAGAGGCAGACCTCACCGACAAGTTCGGCCAAGGAGCTGGCTGCGCAGGCGATCTCAATGCTGCGCAACGCGTCGATGCAAACTTCGTCTGGCGTGCCTGGCTGGCTGCGCTCGCCAGGGAGGAAAAGGGTTCCCGTCCAGAACAGGTCTCCGGACGGCGGTGCACCATGCCCCACAGTGGGCGCCAAATGTCGGGGGTTTGGTGCGACATATGCCAACGGATGGCTTATCATGGTGGGGCGAGTAGAACGTCGCCGGTGCCTGGAAACGGGATGAGGCGAAGACATGCACGTCGGCGAATCTTACCTAGCTTCAGGGCTCTCCGGGAGATAATACCCCTACTGCTGCTCTGTGGGGTCTCCGCATGATCACTATGGTCAAGTGTTTACACAGTTGCTCCTTGAGTTATGTCTGGTGGTAGGAGAGGGCAAGGCTAGCTCTCTCCTTCTATCTGGTATGGTATAGAACTACTGGGATCCAACCCTTTGCATGGGTGCCCTAGGGGGGTTTATATAGGCCTACCCCCCAGGGGTACAATGGTAATTCGACTGGGCGCGGGCCCAGCCGTCAGCGCCTCTGACCTCTGACTTCTCCGCTGACTGCTGGGGCCCGCCGACTAGTGGGCCCCGCCGACTGGTCTGGTACGGAGCCGACAGGCCGCGTCCGCCGCGGGCGGGTCTTGCCGGCCGCTGATTACTGTAGCCGTGCTTCTGATGACGCAGGCTTGGTCATGGGGTCGTGGCAACAGCCCCACCGCCTGGCGGGCAATCACTGTGGCCACTCCCCATCTCATCTTAATTAATGGCGCGTGGGCCCCGGGGGAGGGCTCTGCCGACTCCCCCGGGCCGACTCCCGACGGGTCCGACTGGTGGTTCTCCCGCCGTCTCCCGAGGTCTCGCTGACTGGTGGGCCCCGCTGCCTCCAGGCCGTACAGACAAGCCGTCGTGGGCGCAGGACTTGGTACTGTGGTTCTGATGTCAAGGCCGGCCGGGCAACAGTGCTACGCCGCACAGAGATCTTCCCGGGTACGGCGTGCTGTGGCCATGCCTGCCCTTGGTAAGGGGCGGAGTGGGCTTCACTATAGCCACGCCTCTGCCCCGTCCCCCTCAATGGGGTCATGGTTCGTCGGAGTCGCCGGCCGACTCCCCAAAGCCGGCTTCTCTGGAAGTCGTCCCTGGGACTCGGCCGTGAACGGGCAGTCGGCCGCCCTGTCGTCGACTCCTCAGGAGACGGCTCTTCGCCCTGGGGTCTTGAGGGGCGCAGCCTGCCCCGATGTCTTGAAATGTTATGGGACTCGGGTTGGCCTACCCGTGGACCATTACTCCAACACCACACAATTTCAAACAACATCCATAGATGCTTAACTAATAATTGTAAAACATTCCAAATTGAAAATTTGGGATGTTACAAACCTACCAACCTTAAGATGAATCTTGCCCTCGAGACTCGGGTTGGCTAGCAAATAGGTGCGGGTGGTCTCGGCGGAGATCTTCTTCTCGCTCCCAGGTGGCTTCCTCCTCGGAGTGGTGGCTCCACAGAACCTTGCAAAACTCGATGATCTTGCTGTGGGTAACTCTGTTCGCAGTCTCGAGAATTCTGACGGGTTTCTCCTCATAAGTCAGATCACTGTCAGGCTATATGGCTTCTTGGGGCACTGTGTCCCTCAAAGGAATATCGGCCATCTCGGCATGGCATTTCTTCAGCTGGGATACGTGAAAGACATCGTGAAATCCTGACAATCCTTCTGGCAATTCCAGCTTATATGCAACTTATCCTCTGCGTTCGAGGATTTTGTAGGGACCAATGAACCTGGGTGCTAATTTTCCTTTAACACAAAACCTCTTGATTCCTCGAAGTGGGGACACACGGAGATATGCTCGGTCTCCAACTTCATACGTTATCTCCTTGCGTTTACTGTCAACATAACTCTTCTGTCTCGATTGGGCTATCTTAAGTCGGTCTCGAATCAGCTTGACCTTCTCTTCAGAATCTCTGGTAAGATCGGGACCAAAAAGTTTTCAATCTCCAACACCATCCCACAACAATGGTGTTCTGCACCTCCTTCCGTATAGAGCTTCGAAAGGGGCCATCTTACGACTGGTCTGATAGCTGTTGTTGTACGAGAACTCTACGTATGGCAAATTGTCATCCCAGCTAGACCCATAGTCTAGCGCACAGGCTCTCAACATGTCCTCCAGAATCTGGTTGACTCTCTCGGTCTGTCCATCTGTTTGCGGATGAAAAGCTGTACTGAACTCCAGCCTCGTACCCAAAGTTTCATGCAACTGATTCCAAAACTTTGAGGTAAATTGTGTTCCTCTATCTGACACGAGACTCCTCGGAACTCCATGCAGACATACGATCTTGGTCATGTATATCTTGGCTAACTTAGCGCTGGTATATGTAGTCTTCATGGGAATGAAATGAGCTACCTTGGTCAAGCGATCAACTACTACCTAGATGGAGTCATAACCTGAACGGGTCCTGGGCAATCCTGTGTTAAAGTCCATTCCAAGTTTTTCCCATTTCCACTCGGGAATCAGCAGTGGTAGAAGTAACCCTACCGGCTTTTGATGTTCTGCCTTTACTCGCTGACAAACATCACATACTTCTACATACTCGGCAATATCCTTCTTCATACCTGCCCACCAGAAACTTTCTTTCAAATCCAGATACATCTTGGTGTTGCCTGGGTGAATCGAGTATGGTGAATCATGGGCCTCCTGAAGAATTAACTTCCTGACCTCTGGGTCATTGGGCACATAGATACGATCCTCAAACCATAAAGTTCCGTGTTCATCCTCACGAAAACCTTTAGCCTTTCTGTTACTCATCTTTTCCTTTATCTCTGCAATTTCCTTGTCCGTCTTCCGTGCTTCACAGATTCTTTCGGTCAGAGTGGATTGTATATCCAAGGTGGCGACAAATCCTCTTGGTACCATCTCCAGTCGGAGCTCTCTGAGATTGTCAGCTAATTCCTGAGGTAATCCTCCAGCTATGAGGGTGTTCACATAGCTTTTATGGCTCAAGGCATCTGCTACAACATTTGCCTTCCCTGGGTGATAGTGCAATCTCATGTCGTAGTCCTTGATCAATTCAAGCCATGTCCTCTGTCTGAGATTCAACTCCTTCTGCGTGAAAATGTACTTCAAGCTCTTATGATCCGTGTAAACATCACAACTATTTTCGACAAGAAAATGTCTCCATGTCTTGAGTGCGTGCACTACGGCTGATAACTCCAAATCGTGTGGGGCATAATTCATCTCGTGAGGTCGTAGCTGTCTGGAGGTATAAGCTACAACTTTTCCTTCCTGCATGAGCACTCCTCCGAGTCCTTGACGAGAAGCATCACAATATACCTGGTAATCCTTGCATGTCCGGCAAAATGAGCACTGGGGCTGTAACCAGATGTTTCTTCAACTCCTGAAAACTGGCTTCACAATCCTCGGTCCAAACGTACTTAGTTTCCTTCTTCAACAGCTCCGTCATGGGCTTAGCAATCTTGGAGATATTCTCAATAAATCTCCGATAATATCCTACAAGTCCGAGAAAACTGCGGATCTCCTTGACTAAGGTGGGGGACTGCCAGTTGGTGACCGATTCAACCTTGGTGGGGTCGACTGCTATTCCTTCTCCTAAAATAACATGTCCGAGGAATCCGACTTCCTTCAACCAGAATTCACATTTGCTAAACTTGGCATAGAACTGATGTTCTCGGAGTTTCTCCAGAACTAGACGCAGATGTTCCTTATGCTCTTCCTCGCTCTTGGAGAAAACCAATATGTCATCGATGAACACCACGACAAACTTGTCTAGATATTCCATAAGTACCTTGTTCATCATGCTCATGAAATACGCAGGGGCATTAGTCAATCCGAATGACATGACGGTATACTCATATAAACCATACCTGGTGGTGAAAGCTGTTTTGGGTATATCCTGTTCACGAATCTTCAACTGATGATACCCTGATCGAAGATCGATCTTGGAAAATACTTTGGATCCGACTAGATGATCAAATAAATCATTAATCATCGGCAAAGGGTACTTATTCTTGATGGTCACGTCATTCAATGAATGATAATCTACAACCATTCTCATGGTTCCATCCTTCTTCTCTACCAAAAGAACTGGGGCTCCCCAAGGTGACAAACTTGGGCGAATATATCCTTTCTCCAATAATTCCTTGATCTGCTGCTTGATCTCTTCCAAATCATTCGGGGGCATCCGATAAGGTCTCTTGGATATTGGGGCTGTGCCAGGTAATAACTCGATCAAAAATTCTATTTCTCTGTCTGGTGGCATTCCTGGTAATTCCTCCTGAAATACATCCGAAAATCTTGTACTACAGGCACTTCCTCCTGAACAACTCCCGTGAGGGAATTCACCTGATTCTTCATTGGTGTGCGTCTGGATACATACTTGATCCTCTTCTGCTCCGGGGTGGTGAGCAAAATCGTCTTGCGGGCACAGTCGATGTTCCCTTCAAACTTCGTCAACCAGTCCATGCCTAGTATCACGTCCAATCCCTGGGATTCTAAGACTATGAGGTCTACGGGAAAATCATGATTTCCAATGCCGAGGGTTGAATGACAGCCTAAGCCTGCCATCATCTCTCCTCCTAGGGAAGTGAACTGGAGCGGGGTTCTAAGGGTCCTAGTGGGCAACCCATACTTTTCCACAACTACCCTTGATATGAATGAATGCGTTGCATCGGAATCAAAGAGTACCAATACTGGACGTGAATTTAATAAAAACTTACCAACCATAGTGTTTGGCTGATCATAGACATCCTCCACGTCAATGTGATTCACCTGAGCACGAGGAAAAGGGTTGGGCTTCTTTGCTGAGCTTCCATTGTCGTTGCCGTTTCCATTCCTCTGCTTGGCCTCCGGACAATCGGTGGCATAGTGTCATGTCTTCTAGCACTTGAAACTGGTGATATGACTCAGATCTTTCCAAGCCGGAGCAGGACGGTGCTGGTTGCCATTGCCTCCACTACCTGACTTGGAGTTTTTGTCGTGGTTGCGATTCTTCCCATTCCCTCCATGGTTATGTCCTCCATGGGTGTGATGGGTATGTCCTCCTAAGTATGGGGCATAGGGGGCTTCTGCTGAGCTCCGAAGTTGTACTTCCCCTGGCTATACTTCCTCTTGCGTCCATCAATCTGCTATTGCTTGCCTTCAAGTATGGTGGCCTTGTCTACCAGCTCCTGGTAGTTGTTGAAGGTAGCCAACATTAGCTGCATTCCCAGATCATCATTGAGTCCCTCGAGAAACTTCTCCTGTTTAGCGGCATATGTGGCCACATCATCTGGGGCATAGCGATATAATTTGCTAAACTCATCCACATACTGCCCTACAGTACGGTTCCCTTGGCGTAAGTTGCGTAACTCACGCTTCTTCAGACTCATGGCTCCAGTTGAGACATGAGCGGTGCGGAAAGCCTGCTGGAACTGATCCCATGTCATAGTGGCGACCAGATAAGTGGCGGTGTAGTCCACCAAGAGGCTGCGGGTCCATTCAGTTGATGTGCGGCAAAGCGCACCTTCTCGACATCTGTGCATCCAACAGTTGCTAGATCCCTTCCGATCTTGCGGAGCCAATCAACAGCTACAATCGGCTCGGTGCTACTAGAGAACACCGGTAGATTCAGCCTTAGGAACAGGGTTAGGTTATCGACAGGGGGTGGTGGCGGTGGATTGTTGTCGTTGTTGCCTTGGTTTTGGATGAGCATTTGCATTAAGGCATTCTACTGTTGAATCAGCTGGGTGAGCTCCGGCAGGAAAGTGAAACCGGGGTCACGTCTCAGAGGAGTCTGGTGTTTTGGAGTGGATGAGAAATTAGAATAGAACAAGGGTCTAATGAGAAAATAGCACTACCCAAATGAATGCACAAACATAATCACACCAATCATTTATTTATTCATCTCAAATAGGGTTCAATCTTGGATTACAAAATCTCATGAGTAATCAAAAATAACGGCCTAACTGATCGACCAAAAATAAAATAATATGGCGGTCGACTAAATGTCTTCATAAATTATCCTTGCGTCCTCTGGTGCGGCGCCTCCTCTTAAGGCTTCCTTCGGTGGAGCTCTCCTCATAATCCTGGTCATTGCTCACGAGGGGTCCATCATCTCCACTCGGAAAAAGGTCTTCTCCTAGATCCATCTTCTCCTCCAGTGTGGCAATATATTTCTCCCGGTCCTCGAGTCTATCCATAAAATCCTTCACATCTTCTTCATGCTCATAGTGGGCTTCATGTTTGTAAGCCGAGGTGAGGCGAGGCGCTGTACCCTCGCCTCACCTTTTAAGCTCTTGTAGCATAAGGCGAGGCGACGCCTTAGACACATAAATATATTATAAATATGGCAGCCAATTAGGAGATTTAACAACTAGCATTAATGTAAATGCTCCACAAGTTGCATAAGATGATAACTTTTACCAAAGCATAGGCCTCAAATCATGTTGTGAGCTAATATATGACAGGAAGGCGCCTTTGAACATCAGTTTCATCCTCCTCATCTGTATATCGCTCCATAGCTTAAACTTTATTGTGTTCTAATGACTTGCGCATCTCTTTCCTAATCTCGATGGATGCCATGGAACACTTATATGCATCACTGGAACCCCCAGAAAGGTGCCACTTCAGCCTTCTCACTCCAGCATGGACTAACTTGCCATACAATGTACACTGGAATAAATCTTTCCTTTCTAAATCTGGCCAAAACCATAATTCCAAGATGGATTGTTGGATGTAGCTCTTCTCCTAGGATCATTGGATAGATCAAAAGCATTACCAGCCACAGGATCCATCAGAGCAGGTACACCTGGCTACTGCAGCAACACTGAGAGAAGGCCCAACCAGTCGTTAAAGAAAAAGAGAGAAGAGCCAAATCACTAGAGCAACCAGATCAAGCATGGGGAAGGAGAGAAGCGGTGGTGGGGCTGCTGCCTTATTGGTGGATAAGAAGATTTGGGAGGAAGCTGATGTGTAGGAGGAGGAGAGGAGGCAAGTTGCCAGGTACATATACCTTATGCTCTTGGGAGAAACAAAGCACTAGGAGAGGGGGGATAGAAGAAAGAGCAAAGGGTGGGGAAGTGAGATGAGCGCGGGAGTCATACCTTGCTGATGCACCCAGAGGAGGAGGGGCACAGGTCGAGCCGTGGAGGACGGTGCCACCACCAAAGGTCCAGAGAGGAGAGGAGGAATCCCTTGATGGTTGTTCGATCCTCCGCCCCCCTCCTCGCACCTGTTCGTGCGTGAGCCAATTTTTCCCACGAAAGTTTCCTGCACGGGCCACTCTCAGCCGCCCATGCCGTCTGATCTGGGACAACGCATCGCCCTGCGCCCCTAGGTGGACGATTCAGACATCCTACTGTCCTAGGCGGACGCCTTACGGAGCTGTCAAAGGTGAGCCCGATGCCCTGCCGTACCTTAGGTGTGCCTTAAAAACAATGTGTGGTACTATACGGACATGCAGAATTCGTTCATCGAAACCATGTTTGGCCTACAGACATGGCATGTTGACGGTCGCTATCGAAATCATATTTGACCTTTCATTCTCACTCGTGGTCCCTCCTTTCTATTCCCCACACACAAGTTCACGGCGGCAGACGGTGGAGCGACTACATCCTGGAACAGGTGAACCTTAAGCATATGAGCGAACAGAGTCGTCATCAATGGTGTGGATCAGCTGTCCATCTGCAGTCCTGCGAGAAATCTTGGTGTGGTCTGATCCAACGAGCTCGGCCCTGTATTCCTCCTGGATGCGTCCAAGTGCACTATGAATTGCTATGTCTCTCCCAAGGATCCAAGTGGGAGCAGTGAACCTGAAGTCAATGGGCGCCGAGAGACTTCCGAAAGTCCTCCCTGGTATGTGTACCTTAATCCTATAGCGAGGGTCTTCTGGAAATGCCATAATAGGGGTCCCGGTGATAGACGGTAGAGCAATCTTCAATTCCTTGATGATCTGGACTAGCCTCCTGCCGAAAAGCATTGTCTCATCTGGCTGGCAAAACTCCGGGAGCAGAACTGGGATGAACTTGACAACCATCTAGAATGTTGAAATCAGAGAGAAGTCATAAATGAACAGGGGAGAATTACGAAATGATAAGGACATAAAATAAACTAGTTTCTTCCTATGGCTTTCTGATCCTAGGGGTTACGTCCTACGGTCAGCGTGTGCTCTGAATACCATCTCTGTAACGACCTGACCAAAAATCGGTCAAGTCTCTGTGTAGCTGTACCATCCCAAGATCATGCTGGCACACACAGTACATTGATGAAAATATTCAAAGTTTAATCACACGTGAATTTATTACACGATTCTCATATCGAGTCTTTATTACATCATAATAAATTTGGCCGAAGGCCAACTCATGAGAAATAAACTAAATAAAGCTGCGGAAGCGTAGACGAATAGAGAGTCCGTCCGACTCCATAGGGCAATCGCCAAGCGTAGATCATAGCCTCACTCCTGGTCGGAAAACTCCTCTGCAACATGAGACGTTGCAGCCATGTAGGTCAGCATTTTGAATATGCCGGCAAGTCATAGAGAAGACAACAAATAATAATACTAACACTATATGCAATTTGGCTGTGGGGCTCTAAGTTTTATATTTTTGTGAAAAGGCAGTTTTTTCCCTACAACAAAGGTTTTGCTTGCAATTACTACAAAATGTTGGTAGTTATTGAGATGGTTCCGCCAACCAATGTCTCATTCCTAATTATTAATTAACCCCTCAATTAATTTATTTGTTTGGTGTTGAGATTTCCAAAATACTCCAATTCCAGAGGCCCAAATGTCCGTAAACGGGGACACGGCTAATCGATTAGGTTGTTACTCTGCAGAGTCTTGTGCACTTTACCCGCAAGATTCGTTCCCTCTTTTATGTCCTCGCACTGCCTGGTGTATGAAGACGGGATGAACGAAACAGGGTCTTCCGTAGAGTTTCTCTGGGCACTGCCGGTGCCCATCCATGTCCTACCGTTCTTCTACATTTGCTGGCACCGTTCGTCCAGAGTCACGCCTAAGGTCAACCCAGCCAGAGCCCATAATGGCTTGCGGCTGCACAGGTAAGCTTCCGTTCAAGGGGTATCCATCCGTCTCTTCATGGCTGGTTGAAGCTTTCCGCAAGATGTCATGGCGCTTCTCCATGTATCCCGGCCATCCGCTGGTTCCTCCAGGGTTCCCGTCAACCGTCCTCCACCCAATAGTGAATTTGAAGTCCATCTTGAGCTTGAAGTCATGGGGTTGTCATCATCTTGACTCTCACATATTCCTTATGAATCTCCCAACCAACCCCGTCTACGAGCATAGCAAAATAAACTACATCGTCCCGGGCAATAATAACAAGGGGAATTGGGTTCATCCTACCTCATCATACTACTCAAGATATAACTTAAAAATTCTCCTACTGCATGCATGGTGGGAAGGAATAATTCTAATGCAACAAAATCATAGGTATTGTAAAACATGATCAAATGACTTGCCTGACTGACGGTCTTCAAACACTAGTGACTCAAGATAGCAAGCTTCGCACTCCGAAAATTCTATCGAGTCAAACAATAACACAAATAAATATTCCACTAAATATCATAATAGGAAGCTAAAGGAAATCACACAAGCACTCAAACCAAAACCAAAGAGAACTCGAAGAACTCCAAACCAACAACTAGCAAGAAAAAACATTTTATTTTTTTGTAAATAAAAGTTCACCCTTTGTAACTACAAGAATCTAATCTAAAATAAAATATAATAGAGGTGAAATAAAATCCTAAATTAATTAGAACAACAGAAAACAGCAGCCAGCTAAAAAAATAGAAAAGCTTGATTTCAAGTAAAACTATTTTTAATAAAGACTAAAAATACAAAAATAAATTCCTATTGTTAGGCAAGGTCAAAACAAAGTAGTGACAAAAAGAATCACTAAAAAAGAATAATCCTAACTCAAATTATAGCAGAAATACTAATCTGACTAAAACTAATATAAAACTATTTTTATAAACTTAAACATGGCTGAATCTATTTTCTACAGAAACTATAGGAAATTTGTAAACTAACAAAAAAAGAATCAACTAAAAATAATAAATAACCTGAAAGATATAGATATTACAAAAACAGAACTATTCTGCTAAAAACAGAAACTGAAATAAAACTAAAATAAACTAATGCGCTAACAGGCCAAAACAGTGAGCGCTCTAAAACTATCTAACGCGTGAGCGATCTTTAACTGAAACGTATACGGGCTAAGTAAAAAAACCGGTCCGGCCGGTCTAACTAAACCAGGAACTAAACTGGAAAATAAACCGATCTATTGAAAATAACCTAACCCTTCGCGGATCTAATCTAAGATGTACATGTGAGATCTAACGGTGGAGGGGAGCTCAGGCTTACAGTGGACGGCGGTGACGGATAGAGACGATAACGACGACTCGGGCGTCTGTGGCGGAGGGCTCCGGTGGTCCGGGGTGACGACGGTTATGTCGGGGAGATGCGGTGGACCGAGGCGGAGGTGGTGGTGGAGTTATTGGAGCTCGGGGACGACGGTGGCGGTCGGGGCGACAACGACTGCTCCCTGGTGAGCTGCAGCTCCGGCGAGCGGTGGTCGAGCTCGGGGCGACGGCTTCAACGGTTCCTGAGCGACGATAGGATGTCAAAGAGGTGCGGAACGAGAAGGGGTTCAGGTGGTGTAGCTTGGAAGAAAGGGGAATGCTCATCGGTGGCAGAAACGGCAGCGACCTGAGGCGGCGGCGACGAGATGCATTTGGAGGTGGCGCGAGCTATGGTGGGTGTTGGGGTAGGGTTTTTGGGGGGTTCAGAAGAGAAGGGGCAGGGCTTTATATAGGGCATGATCGTGGGTGAGGGGGCAACGCAGGATCGCGATCCCGAGAAGATCGCGGCGACGGGCGGCGGCGTCGTGCTCTGGCGCGGCATGATGTGGGTGAGGGGTTAGGGATAGGGTGGACCCGCAGGTCAGTGGGAGAGAGAGGGGAGGAGGCGAGCAGGCGACCGAAGCGGAGGTGGCTCGGGCGTGCGGCGCGCTGCACTGGGCTGGCGGCTCGGCGCTGGTGGGCTGCGGCTTTGGCGACTGGGCCTGCTGGCCTGGCGCCTGGCGCACCTAGTTTTTTTTCCTATTTGTTTTTTGAATAACCACACAGAGAGAAAACTAAATATAGAGAAAACTATAGTATTTTCATATATGACATATATATATATATATGTCAAAATTCTCAGGGGAAATAATCCTATGATGTGGACATTTTTCCAGAGGCAAAACACAAACTAAAAAAACATTTTTTGGAAATCCCAAATAAAATTCAAATTTGAATTCAAACTTTTTGGCGATATTTTTCATCTGACATTTTCGGAGTGTCATGTTAGATCCTCTCATATTTTTGATCAAGTATTTGTCAGGGATATTCGAAGTAAATTTTCAAATGCCATGTTGAATCCAATTCAAACAAAACTCAAATGCCTCTGAAAATTCCAAATGCCACACAATTTCAAACAATATTCATAGATGCTTAACTAATAATTGTAAAAGATTCCAAATTGAAAATTTGGGATGTTACAAATGCGTTACTCTGTTCTTATGAACTTAATACTGTAGATGCATGCTGGATAGCGGTCGATGTGTGGAGTAATAGTAGTAGATGCAGAATCGTTTCGGTCTACTTGTCGCGGACGTGATGCCTATATACATGATCACGCCTAGATATTCTCATAATTATGCACTTTTCTATCAATTGCTCGACAGTAATTTGTTCACCCACCGTAATACTTATGCTATCTTGAGAGAAGCCACTAGTGAAACCATGGCCCCTGGGTCTATTCTCCTTTATATTAATCTTCAGTCAACAAGCTATTTCTATTACCTTTTATTTTGCAATCTTTATTTTCCAATCTATATCATAAAAATACCAAAAATATTTATCTTATTATCATTATCTCTATCAGATCTCACTCTTGTAAGTGACCGTGAAGGGATTGACAACCCCTTTATCGCGTTGGTTGCGAGGTTCTTATTTGTTTGTGTAGGTATGAGGGACTTGCGTGTAGTCTCCTACTGGATTGATACCTTGGTTCTCAAAAACCGAGGGAAATACTTACGCTACTTTGCTGCATCACCCTTTCCTCTTTAAGGGAAAACCAACAAAATGCTCAAGAGGTAGCAAGAAGGATTTATGTCGCCATTGCCAGGGAGATCTATTCACAAGTCAAGACATACCAAGTACTCATCACAAACTCTTATCACTCGCATTACATTATTTTCCATTTGCCTCTCGTGTTCCTCTCCCCCACTTCACCCTTGCCGTTTTATTCACCCTTATTCTATTCGTCTTTTCGTTTGCTTTGATGTCTTACTTGGCCCGTTTGCTCATTTGGTTGGAATAGTTGTTTATTTATTGTCAAATAGAGAACCTAAGATCTATGGATCCTCATCCGCTTTCTAATCTTTTTAAGAGATCCAATTATGATGAACCAATTGCTAGTGAGTTTTGTGCACTAGATTATCTTTATGATGTTTTGCTTGAAATTCGTGAATCTAAAAATTGTGAGTGATTCATGATGGATCTTTGGATAGAAAGCATGATTGCAATGATGATAGTATAAATTCTATTAATGTCAATTGTGCTTATAATATGCAAAACCCTAAGCTTGGGGATGCTAGTTTTGCTATGTCTTCTACTTGTTGCAATGATCATGATTGGGGTGATTCTTCTGATGATCTTGAAAATTTATTTAAGCCCCGTGATGAATATAAGATTGATTATAATGTTTGCAATAATATTAAAAGTGGGTTTGGAAGAGTGTCAACTTTAGATCCCACATATTTGGAGAATGTTCAATCCTATGAAGTTTTTGATAAAAGTGGGTTTGAAGAGGTCATGACTTTAGTTAATGATAATCCCACTATTTTGGAAGAGTCTCAACTTTGCATACATGTGGATCATGTTAAGAATATGTTTTTTGATAGCTATATTGTTGAATTTTTCTTATGGTCCTACATGTAATTATTATTAGAGAGGAAAATATGGTTGTAGAAATTTTCATGATACTAAATTACCTCTCGTTATGTTGAGATTGCTATTGTTTCTTTCTGCATCCTTGCATATGCTAGTTTTTGCTTGCCTTGATAATTTGTTTGCCTATAAGATGCCTATGCATAGGAAGTATGTTAGATTTAGATGTGTTTGTCACATGTTTTATGATGCTCTCTTTGTGCTTCAATTCTTGTCTTTTATGTGAGCATCGTTGAAATCTTATGCCTAGCTAAAAGGCTTTAAAGAAAAGCGCTTGTTGGGAGACAACCCAATATTTTTCCTTGCTGTTATTCAATAAACAATTCATCTATACTATGTTTAGATGTGGTTTTATGCTTTTAATTAGTGTTTGTGCCAAGTAGAACCTTTGGGAAGACTTGGGGGAAGTCTTTGCGATCTTGCTGTAAAAAACATAAACTTTAGCACTCATGAGATTTGCTGCCATTTTTTTACTGGAGAGTGAGATTAAGTTGATTCTTTTTGAAGATGATTAATAGATGAATTACTCACGTCCAGAAATTTATTTTAGAATTTTTGGGGTTACAGAAGTATTCTAAACCTACAGATTACTACAGAGTGTTCTGTTTTTGACAGATTCTGTTTTTCGTGTGTTGTTTGCTTATTTTGATGAATCTATGGCTAGTATCGGAGGTTATGAACCATAGAGAAGTTGGAATACAGTAGTTTTAACACCAAAATAAATAAATAATGAGTTCATTACAGTATCTTAAGTGGTGTTTTTTTTCTTATACTAACGGAGCTCATGAGATTTTCTCTTTAAGTTTTGTGTTGTGAAGTTTTCAAGTTTTGGGTAAAGATTTGATGGATTATGGAACAAGGAGTGGCAAGAGCATAAGCTTGGGGATTAACAAGGCACCCCAAGGTAAAATTCAAGGACAACCAAAAGCCTAAGCTTGGGGATTCCCCGGAAGGCATCCCCTCCTTCGTCTTCTTCTATCGGTAACTTTACTTGAGGCTATATTTTTATTCACCACATGATATGTGTTTTGCTTGCAGAGTCTTGTATGATTTGAGTCTTTGCTTTTTAGTTTACCACAATAATCCTTGCTGTACACACATTTTGGTAGAGACACACATGAATTGGAATTTATTAGAACACTCTATGTGCTTCACTTATATCTTTTGAGCTAGATAATTTTGCTCTAGTGCTTCACTTATATCTTTTAGAGCACGGTGGTGGTTTTATTTTATAGAAATTATTGATCTCTCATGCTTCACTTATATCATTTTGAGAGTCCCTTATAACAGCATGGTAATTTGCTTTGGTTATGAAACTAGTCCTAATATGATAGGCATCCAAGATGGGTATAATAAAAACTATCATAGAAAGTGCATTGAATACTATGAGAAGTTTGATACTTGATAATTGTTTTGAGATATAAAGGGGGTGATATTAGAGTGTGCTAGTTGAGTAATTGTGAATTTGAGAAACACTTGTGTTGAAGTTCCCGTAGCATGCACGTATGGTAACCGTTGTGTAACAAATTTGAAACATGAGGTGTTCTTTGATTGTCTTCCTTATGAGTGGTGGTCGAGGACGAGTGATGGTCTTTTCCTACCAATCTATCCCCCTAGGAGCATGCGCATAGTGCTTGGTTTTTGATGACTTGTAGATTTTTGCAATAAGTATGTGAGTTCTTTATGACTAATGTTGAGTCCATGGATTATACGCACTCTCACCCTTCCATCATTGCTAGCCTCTTTGGTACCGTGCATTGCCCTTTCTCACCTTGAGAGTTGGTGCAAACCTCGCCAGTGCATCCAAACCCCATGATATGATACGCTCTATCACACATAAACCTCCTTATATCTTCCTCAAAACAGCCACCATACCTACCTATTATGGCATTTCCATAGCCATTCCGAGATATATTGCCATGCAACTTTCCACCGTTTCATTCATGACACACTTCATCATTGTCATATTGCTTTGCATGATCATGTAGTTGACATCGTATTTGTGGCAAAGCCACCATGCATAATTTATCATAAATGTCACTCTTGATTCATTGCCCTTCCCGGTACACCGCCGGAGGCATTCATATAGAGTCATATTTTGTTCTAGTATCGAGTTGTAATCATTGAGTTGTAAATAAATAGAAGTGTGATAATCATCATTAATAGAGCATTGTCCCAAATAATAAAAGAGAAAGGCCAAATAAAAAAGGAAGGCCCAAAAAAGAAATAAAAAGGGGCAATGCTACTATCCTTTTTTCCACACTTGTGCTTCAAAGTAGAACCATGTTCTTTATGATAGTGAGTCTCTTGTTTTGTCACTTTCATATACTAGTGGGAATTTTTCATTATATAACTTGGATTGTATATTCCAACGATGGGCTTCCTCAAATGCCATAGGTCTTCGTGAGCAAGCAAGTTGGATGCACACCCACTTAGTTTCTTTTGTTGAGCTCTCATACATTTATAGCTCTAGTGCATCCGTTGCATGGCAATCCCTACTCCTTGCATTGACATAAATTGATGGGCATCTCCCTAGCCCGTTGATTATCCTCGTGGATGTGAGACTTTCTCCTTTTTTGTCTTCTACACATAACCCCCTATCATTATTCTATTCCACCCATAGTGCTATATCCATGGCTCACGCTCATGTATTGCTTGAAAGTTGAAAAAAGTTAGAGATTACTAAAGTATGAAACAATTGCTTGGCTTGCCATCGGGGTTGTGCATGATGAGAGCATTCTTGTGTGACGAAAATGGAGCATGACCAAACTATATGATTTTGTAGGGATGAACTTTCTTTGCCATGTTATTTTGAGAAGACATGATTGCTTAGTTAGTATGCTTGAAGTATTATTATTTTTATGTCAATATTAAAGTTTTGTCTTGAATCTCTCGGATCTGAACATTCATGCCACAATAAAGAAAATTACATTGAGAATTATGCTAGGTAGCATTCCACATAAAAAATTCTATTTTTATCATTTACCTAGTCGAGGACGAGCAGGAATTAAGCTTGGGGATGCTTGATACGTCTCCAATGTATCTATAATTTTTGATTGTTCCATGCTATTATATTATCTGTTTTGGATGTTAATGGGCTTATTTATACACTTTTATATTATTTTTGGGACTAACCTACTAACCCAAGGCCCAGTGCAAATTGCTGTTTTTTTCCTATTTCAGTGTTTCACATAAAAGGAATATGAAACGGAATCCAAACGGAATAAAACCTTCGGGAGAGTTATTTTTGGAACAAACGTGATCCAGGGGACTTGGAGTGGACGTCAAGCAACCAACAAGGAGGCCAAAAGGCAGGGGGCGCACCTTCCCCTAGGCGTGCCCTCCACCCTCGTGGGCCCCTCATGGCTCCACCAACCTACTTCTTCCTCCTATATATATATACATATACCCCGAGAACATCCAGGAGCACCATGAAACACTATTTCCACCGCCGCAACCTTCTGTACCCAAGGGATCCCATCTCGGAGCCTTTTCTTGAGCTCCACCGGAAGGGAAATAGATCACGGAGGGCCTCTACGTCAGCTCCATGGCCCCTCCGATGATGTGTGAGTAGTTTACTTCAGACCTTCGGGTCCATAGTTATTAGCTAGATGGCTTCTTCTCTCTCTTTAGATCTCAATACAATGTTCTCCTCGATCTTCTTGCAGATCTATTTGATGTAACTCTTTTTGCGGTGTGTTTGTTGAGATCTGATGAATTGTGGGTTTTTGATCAAGTTTATCTATGAACAATATTTGATTCTTCTCTAAAATCTTTTATGTATGATTGGTTATCTTTGAAGTCTCTTCGAATTATCAGTTTGGTTTGGCCTACTAGACTGATCTTCCTTGCAATGGGAGAAGTGCTTAGCTTTGGGTTCAATCTTGCGGTGTACTTTCCCAGTGACAGCAGGGGCAGAAAGGCACGTATTGTATTATTGCCATCGAGGATAAAAATATGGGGTTTATATCATATTGCTTGAGTTTATCCCTCTACATCATGTCATCTTGCCTAATGCATTACTCTGTTCTTATGAACTTAATACTCTAGACGCATGCTGGATAGCGGTCGATGTGTGGAGTAATAGTAGTAGATGCAGTATCGTTTCGGTCTACTTGTCGCTGACGTGATGCCTATATACATGATCATGCCTAGATGTTCTCATAATTATGCACTTTTCTATCAATTGCTCAACAGTAATTTGTTCACCCACCGTAATACTTATGCTATCTTGAGAGAAGCCACTAGTGAAACCTATGGCCCCCGGGTCTATTCTCCTTTTATATTTGTCTTTAGTCAATAAGCTATTTCTATTACCTTTTATTTTGCAATCTTTATTTTCCAATCTGTATCATAAAAATACCAATTTTTTTTATCTTATTATCATTATCTCTATTAGATCTCACTCTCGTAAGTGACCATGAAGGGATTGACAACCCCTTTATAAGGTTGGTTGCGAGGTTCTTATTTGTTTGTGTAGGTACGAGGGACTTGGGTGTAGTCTCCTACTGGATTGATACCTTGGTTCTCAAAAACTGAGGGAAATACTTACGCTACTTTGCTGCATCACCCTTTCCTCTTCAAGGGAAAACCAACGCAGTGCTCAAGAGGTAGCACAAAGAAACCACCTGAATGCGCAGTCGTCGCCTGGGTGGTGGCCTTCATGGGACCCAAATGGCGGTGGCCTCCCGTGTTCTACTTCTCCTCAATGATGGCAGCGGACACGGAGACGCTGGCCACCAACTCGTCGCTCTCCACGCACCCGGCTTCTGTGTCTACCTACATGGCGTTTCCTTAGGCACGGGGCGCGGATGCAGGCATGGGAGGCACGCCCACAGACACGGGAGGCGTGGCCACCGCAGACACTAGTGGCGTGGTACGACGCGGCAGCGACGACGCCCGTTGAGGGAGTCTTGGATTAGGGGGTCTCCGGACAGCCGGACTATATCCCTTGGCCGGACTGTTGGACTATGAAGATACAAAATTGAAGACTTCGTCCCGTGTCCAGATGGGACTCTACTTGGCGTGGAAGGCAAGCTAGGCAGTACGGATATGGATATCTCCTCCTTTGTAACCGACCTTGTGTAACCCTAGCCCCTCCGGTGTCTATATAAACCGGAGGGTTTTAGTACGTAGGACAACATACAATCATACCATAGGCTAGCTTCTAGGGTTTAGCTTCTCCATTCTCGTGGTAGATCAACTCTTGTAATACCCATATCATCAAGAATAAATCGAGCAGGACGCAGGGTTTTACCTCCATCAAGAGGGCCCGAACCTGGGTAAAACATTGTGTCCCCTACCTCCTGTTACCATCCGCCTTAGACGCACAATTCTGGACCCCCTACCCAAGATCCGCCGGTTTTGACACCAATATTGGTGCTTTCATTGAGAGTTCCTCTGTGTCGTCGCCGCTAGGCTTGATTGCTCCTACTATCATCGATAGCGATGCAGTCCAAGGTGAGACTTTTCTCCCCGGACAAATCTTTGTGTTCGGCGGCTTCGCACTGCAGGCCAACTCGCTTGGCCATCTGGAGCAGATCGAAAGTTACGCCACTGGCCACCAGGTCAGGTTTGGAAGCTTAAACTACACGGCCGATATCCGCGGAGACTTGATCTTCGACGGATTCGAGCCCCTGCCTTGTGCGCCATCGGAAAGTGTTCAATAAATCGCACCGGCAGCCGCTTTGACCCTTAATTCGGAGCCAGTTGCGCCTCCCATGGACGGGTGGATAGACCCCACCACGGAGGCCATATCCTCAGTGGCGATCGAGCCGAATATCGACCTTACCCTTCATGAGAGCCGTGTTGCTAAACTACCGGATCCTTCTCTGGCCACGGACTCCGAACCGCCTGCGCCCATTCCTATCAAATCCGATTGGGTGCCGATCATGGAGTTTACCTCCATGGATATTTTTCAGCACTCGCCCTTCGGCGATATACTGAACTCATTAAGGTCTCTCTCCTTGTCAGGAGGATCCTGGCCGAACTATGTCCGGCAGGATTGGGATGCGGATGACGAAGAAATTCGCCGCCCACCCACCACCCACTTAGTAGCCACTATCAACGACTTAACTGACATGCTCGACTTCGACTCCGAAGACATCGACGGTATGGACGACGATGCGGGAGACGAAGAGGAACCACTGCCCACAGGGCACTGGACATCCACCTCATCATACGATATATACATGGTGGACACACCCAAAGAAGGCAATGGCGATGAGACAACGGAGGATGACCCCTCCAAGAAGCAACCCAAGCGCCGGCGTCAGCGGCGCCGCTCTAAGTCCCGCCAAGGCAAAAGTGGCGATACCGGCACAGGAGATAATAGCACTCCGGATAGTGCCGAAGATGGCAACAATCCCCTCTAGCAAAATTTAGGGCAGGAGGATGGAGAAGCCAGCCCTCCTGAGAGAGTGGCAGATGGAGAAGCGGAGGATGATAATTACATGCCTCCCTCCAAAGATGAGGCAAGCCTCGAGGATGACGAATTCTTCGTTCCAGAGGATCCCGTCGAACAAGAGCGCTTCAAGCGCCGACTTATAGCCACGACAAATAGCCTTAAGAAAAGCAGCAACAACTTCAAGCTGATCAAGATCTGCTAGCTGATAGATGGACCAAAGTCCTGGCGGCCGAGGAGTATAAACTCGAACGCCCCTCCAAGAGTTACCCAAAGTGCAGGTTGCTACCCCGACTGGAGGAGGAAGCACCGAAACCTACATCCCCGGCGTATGACGCGGCTGACCGGCCACCTCGTGGCCGCGACAGAGAAATATTCTAGCCAAAAGCTCAGCCCGCACCCCGATGCCATTCAAATAAAAAGGCATGGGGAAATACGCCAGACCTGCGGGATGTATTGGAGGACAAAGCAAAACATGACAGATCGATCTACGGATCACGAGGGCGCGCCACTATGGGAGACGATAATCGTCACGCCAGATACGGTAAAAGTAAGTCCGGCCGGGCCGAACACAGCGGGCAAGATCATTCGAGCTATGTCGCGACATAGCCCAGTACAGAGGCGCCGCACACCCCCTATGCTTCACAGACGAAGTAATGGATCATCAAATCCCAGAGGGTTTCAAACCCATAAATATAGAATCATACGACGGCACAACAGATCCTGCGGTATGGATCGAGGATTTCCTCCTGCATATCCACATGGCCCGCGGTGATGATCTACACGCAATCAAATACATCCCACTCAAACTCAAAGGACTAGCTCGGCATTGGCTCAACAGCTTGCCAGCAGAATCCATTGGCTGTTGGAAAGATCTGGAAGCCGCATTCCTCGACAACTTTCAGGGCACTTATGTGTGACCACCAGATGCCGATGACTTGAGCCACATAATTCAGCAGCCAGAGGAATCGGCCAGGCAATTCTGGACACAGTTCCTAACAAAGAAAAATCAAATCATCGACTGTCCGGATGCAGAGGCCCTAGCAGCTTTTAAGCACAACATCCACGATGAATGGCTCACCCGACACCTTGGCCAAGAAAAGCCGAAATCTATGGAAGCCCTCACGACACTCATGACCCGCTTTTGTGTGGGAGAAGACAGCTGGCTGGCTCGCAGCAATAACATATCAAAGAACCATGGTACTTCAGATACCAAGGATGGCAATGGCAGGTCACGTCGCAACAAACATAAGCGCCGCATTAACAGCGACAATACCGAGGATACGGCAGTCAATGCCGGATTCAAAGGCTCTAAACCCGGTCAGCGGAAAAAGCCATTCAAAAGAAGCACTCCGGGCCTGTCCAGTTTGGACCGTGTACTCGATCGCTCGTGTCAAATACACGGCACCCCCGACAAGCCAGCCAACCACACCAACAGGGATTGTTGGGTATTCAAGCAGGCCGGCAAGTTAAATGCCGAAAACTAAGATAAGGGGTCACATAGCAATGACGAGGAAGATCCCCGGTAGCTGAACACCGGAGGACAGAAGAGGTTTCCCCCACAAGTGCGGACGGTGAACATGATATACGCAACCCACACCCCCACGAGGGAGCGGAAGCGTGCGCTCAGGTACGTATATGTGTTGGAGCCAGTCGCCCCAAAGTTCAACCCATGGTCCTCCTGTCCGATCACCTTCGATCGCAGGGACCACCCCACTAGTATCCGTCATGGCGGATTCGCCGCATTGGTCCTAGACCCAATCATTGACGGATTTCACCTCACTCGAGTCCTTATGGATGGCGGCAGTAGCCTGAACCTGCTTTATCAGGACACAGTGCGCAAAATGGCTAAAGACCCCTCAAGGATCAAACCCACAAAAACGACCTTTAAAGGCGTCATACCAGGAGTAGAGGCCCATTGCACAGGCTCAGTCACACTGGAAGTGGTCTTCGGATCCCCGGATAACTTCCGAAGCGAAGAGTTAATCTTCGACATAGTCCCGTTCCGTAGTGGCTACCATGCACTGCTCGGGCGAACCGCATTCGCAAGATTCAATGCGGTACCACATTATGCATACCTCAAGCTCAAGATGCCAGGACCTTGGGGGGTCATCACAGTCAATGGAAACACAGAGCGCTCTCTCCGCACGGAGGAGCACACTGCGTCCCTTGCAGCAAAAGCACAAAAGCAGCCTCTTAAGGAAATCCACTAGTTCGACGATTAAGGACCCGGACAACTTCAAGCGTGCCTGGAGTAATTGGCAACTGGACCGCCTGGCACATCCCGAGCTCGCATAGTAATGCGGCCCCCACCCCGGCCCCAGCCAAACGGCAAAATCCGTGCCACGCGTACATAATTACGCATTAAAAAATACCATGGGCATAGGTGGGGAGGGGGGCACAACTGCGACACGCTCCAAGACGCGGCTTAATCCGTAGTAGGGGCTTCCCGCTTTGTTATTTTTCTCTTTCAGGACTTTAATCTCTGGAAACCCTGTCCGGCAGCATGATTGCCGAACACACGATGCAGCAACCAAGGAGGCAGAAAGCTACGTCACACCACGGGACTCCCAGGTGGATTACGATAACGATTGAAATGCTTGCTTTAATACTATTCCTCAGCTTGCCCTTGGAGGGGACATGTCAAATAGTCCTACTTTTTGCTTATCGCACTACCTGTATCATTCTGCTTTAACGCACCTTTTTGAATAAACAATGCATAGCATTAAGACTATTATTGCATTCTTCTTTATTTTATATATATATATGTTCATTCATGACATCCATCACCCGTACACTCTGGTACGGCCAATACGCTAGGGGCTTACGCATACCCCATAATACGGCGTGAGAAGTCCGAACACTTTCGACAGCGCGGCACCCCGAACTTGTAGCATTATATGCATCAGCTCCGAATCATGTCTTGGGTCAATAATTGGGTTTGCCCAGCTCCCATGTTTTGGTGCCGTAAGTTCCGCTATATCGGCTAAGGTAGCACTGGGAGAACTACTGTGATTGTGCCCCGGTTCTGCTGGGCTAAGCACCTCAGTAGAGAAAGCTAAAACTGACTGTCATGATAAGGCGAGAGACTGGTCGCTGTTCGAGAGGTTTTGAGTCCCTAAAGACTTATGCCGCTTAGAGCGAGGAGTCGGCTTTGTCCGGCTTAAGGCATGTATAGCGCCCCGAATTCGGTCTTCCGAATACTAGGGGCTTCGCCGAAATTTAAAATTATAGAATTCTGTGGCTAAGTGAGAGTGATAACGCATTATAGTCCGATTGCCTTGTTCATTGTGTTGAGCACCTCCCTCGAAGGACCCAAAAATGGGAACAAGAGTGCTCAGGTTTATCCCAAACACCCCAACACTCGTGGCATGGGGGCAGAAGCCGACGACTAGCCATCTCTCAGATTTGATAAACTGCCGAACAGAAGGTAATATTTTAAATTCAAACAAGCGTTGCATAGAACAAGTTTTCATCATACAGGATCACTCAAGTAAGTTCATTCAAATATTACATCTTTTGCACACTCGTCCGCTACAAGACAGGCACCCTTCAGGACACCCTCATACTACATCTCGGGGTTGCGATGCGCCTTGCCCTGTGGCGGCCCCTCCTTCACCAGCTTCACGGCGTCCATCTTGGCCTAGTGCACCTTCGCACGGGCGAAAGCCCAGCGTGCACCTTCGATGCAGACGGACCGCTTGATGACTTCGAGCCGTTGGCAGGCATCCAGAAGCCGCCTCACAAGGCCGAAGTAGCTGTTGGGAAGGGCCTCGCCAGGCCACATCCGGACTATAAAGCCCTTCATGGCCTGTTCGGCCGCCTTGTGCAGCTCGACCAGTTGCTTCAGCTAGTCGCTCAGAGGCATCGGGTGTTCGGTCCTAGTATATTGAGACCAGAACAACTTCTCCGTTGAGCTTCCCTCCTCGGCCTGGTAAAACTGTGCGGCATCCGACACGCTGCGGGGCAAATCTGCGAATGCTCCTGGAGAGCTCCGGATTCGGGTAAGTAACAAGTAATTTACCTTCACATACTTGCTTTGCATATAAAATGCCTTACCCGCCGCTATCTTCTTCATCGCATCAATCTCCTGAAGGGCCTTTTGGGCTTCGGCCTTGGCACTCTTTGCACTCTCAAGGGATGCGGCAAGCTCGGACTCTCGCGTCTTCAAGTCAAGCTCCAACGCCTCGTACTTCGTCACAAGAGCGTGGAGCTCTTGCTAAACCTCGCCCACCCGAGCCTCTTGCCTTTCCCGCTCAGTGCACTCCTTGGCCGCTTTGTTTTTGGCCACGAACAACGCTTGCTTTAGGGTCGCCACTTCGGTCGTGACCCCTGGCACATTCATGATGATCCTGTCATTTTGCAATCGCATTTTCTTTATATATATATAGACTAGGTATTATTTACCTTTGTTCTCCTCGAGCTGCCTCTTGGCAAGGCCGAGCTCTTTCTTGGACCCTTCGAGGTCCTACTTCAGTACGGCGACCTCCGCAGTTAGTGCGGCAGAGGTCAGCAGCGAAGCCTACATACGCATATACACATACTTATATTAGACTCCTGGAGATATTAGTTGATCCTCTATTTGGCTTTTCTTTTTGAACACCAAATAGAGCATCAGGGGCTACTATCTATGCGGTAATATTTTTCCTATATTTCAAATACTTACCTCAAAGCCTGTTAGAAGGCTCGCACAGGCTTCTGGATCACCACACTCATAATAGTGCAGTGCTCTTCATCGATGGAAGCGCTGCGAAGTGCTCCCAGCAGATTGTCCGGTGCCTCTGGATGGACGGAGGTCACTGGCACAGGCGTCTTGCCCCTTTTGGAAGGAGGCCGCCTGCTCGAGTCTGGAACCACTGGAGGTTCCAGTGCGGTGTTCGGCTGAGGGACGAACTCGGAGCCCTCGGGAGCCTTTCTCCCTCTGCTCCCGGAGTCCGGAAGGTCGCCTTGAGGCGCCTCCGGGACTGTCTCCCCTCGACCCAGTGCCTCTCGAGACAGTACCTCGGTGTTGTCTGTTGGGCAAGGGGAGGTGGCGGTCGGAAGTGGATCGCTATCCATATCCGATGAGTCCAGGGAGCCGTCCGAGGAGGATACGTCGATACGGGCTCGGGGCGGTCTGCATAATCATAATTCGGCGTTAGGAGAAGCAGTGCGACAAAGGTATGCTATCAGTTACCCTGGTATCCGAATACTTATGACTTCACCAAGGGCTTGGCCCTGAGTAGCCACTTGTCTTCGCCTTCGGCGGCGATGGTGGAACTGCCCAGAAGGAGAGTCTTTCCCTTCTTGGACCCTTCGCCCCACCCCAGTTGGGGCGGCCTTCCTTTTCTTGTCTCCCCCGACTGGAGGGGGAGTGTCTTCATCTTCCTCCTCGTCTTCGTGGGAGGAGTGCACTGAGGAGTCATCGGACAATGAGTCCGATAGCACATGGCGCCGGGAACTCTTTTGGGTTCCTTTGGCCTTCTTGGTCTTCTCCGGCACCTTGTAAGGAGCCAGAGTCAGCATCTCCATCAGGAGAGCATCCGCAGTGTCTTCGGGCAGAGGGGCCCTCTGTTGATCTGCTCCGATGCCTCCACCCAGTCCTGTCAAAGGCATGGGAGCTCAGACCCTGCACGTGGTTAAGCAATGGGAAGTAAATATCCTACCAGATGGACAAAACTTACCGGATTTGCAGGGCGCTTCGCGCTTAGTCCGCGGTCCTCGGTGAGAGAGGGAGGGACCTCGGCGCCCTTGAACAGCACCCTACAGACGTCCTTGTGTGTCGTGTCGGAGAGCTCGCTGAGAGTCTGGTGCCGGGCCGGGTCGAAATCCCATAAATTGAAATCCCGTTGTTGGCACGGGAGGATCCGGCGGAAGAGCATGACTTGGACTATGTTGACGAGCTTAAGCTTCTTGCTTTCCATATTCCGGATACATTTCTGGAGTCCGTCCAGCTCCACCGATGCACCCCAGGACAGGCCCTTCTCTTTCCAGGAGGTGAGTCGCGTGGGGATTCCGGATCGAAACTCGCGGGCTGCCGCCCAGTTGGCGTCGCGCGGCTCGATGATGTAGAACCAGGCCGATTGCCACCCCTTTATGGTCTCCACGAAGGAGCCCTCAAGCCATGTAACATTGGGCATATTGCCCACCATGGCTCCGCTGCATTACGCTTGTTGGCCTCCCACCACCTTCGGCTTGATATTGAAGGTCTTCAGCCATAGGCCAAAGTGGGGCCGGATACGGAGGAAAGCCTCACACACGATGATGAACGCCAAAATGTTGAGCATAAAGTTCGGGGCCAGATCATGAAAGTCCAGACCGTAGTAGAACATAAGATCACTGACGAATGGATGGATGGGAAACCCCAGTCCGCGGAGGAAGTGGTGGAGGAAAACTACCCTCTCGTGAGGTTCCGGGGTGGGGACGATCTGCTCCGCAGTGGGAAGCCGATGCGCGATATTCGCGGATAAGTATCCGGCTCTGCGCAACTTTTTGATGTGTCCCACAGTGACGGAGGAAGCCATCCACTTGCCTCCCGCTCCGGACATGTTTGGAGAAGGTTGAGGAGAAGGATGTGGACTTGGGCATTGGGGCTCGAGTGCGCAAGAATGGATGAGCAAGGAGGAAGAAGGCGTGGGTAGAAAAAGGTAAAACCTTATCCCTTTATAAGGGCGGACGAAACTATGCGCCCCCACTAGCCTGGTAAAACTCGCTTATCCCCCAAGCGCCGTAATTGATGGCGCGGTTGGGTTACCCACGCCCGTATTGATGAGAATCCCGTAATAAGAGGGACACGATCTCTGCTTTGACAAGACGTGTCGAGAAACCGCCTCGCGTTATGTGCGGTGCCGGTTAAAGAAAAATGGTTCGAATAATCGCCGAGCCTTGACATGATGTCATGTTGCCAAAACGTGTCAACAGATTAGATTTGTGGAAATATTATTCTCTCTACGGTGGTATGTGGAACTTATTTTGCAGGGTCGGACACTATCCTTTCATTCAAACTCTTCTGTGGTGTATCCAGAGGAGGAACCCGCCTTGCAATGCCGAAGACAACAATGCGCGCCGGACTCATCGTCATTGAAGCCTGGTTCAGGGGCTACTGAGGGAGTCCTGGATTAGGGGGTCTCCGAACAGCCGGACTATATCCTTTGGCCGGACTGTTGGACTATGAAGATACAAGATTGAAGACTTCGTCCCATGTACGGATGGGACTCTACTTCGCGTGGAAGGCAAGCTAGGCAGTACGGATATGGATATCTCCTCCTTTGTAACCGACCTTGTGTAACCCTAGCCCCCTCCGATGTCTATATAAACTGGAGGGTTTTAGTCCGTAGGACAACATACAATCATACCATAGGCTAGCTTCTAGGGTTTAGCTCTCCGATCTCGTGGTAGATCAACTCTTGTAATACCCATATCATCAAGAATAAATCGAGCAGGACGTAGGGTTTTACCTCCATCAAGATGGCCCGAACCTGGGTAAAACATTGTGTCCCCTGTCTCCTATTACCATCCGCCTTAGACGCACAGTTCGGGACCCCCTACCCGAGATTCGCTGGTTTTGACACCGACACCCGTACCGGCGTGCTCGCCACCATGCTGGCCTGGAGCAACTCGCCACTCCTCATCAAGATGAACTAGAGTGGCGAGTTGCTGAACCACGCGCCGGATTGGGGCGGCAACTGGCTCCGTCGGGCCAAGAGAGGTTGGTGAAGCACCAAGCGGCCTCACCCATATCCGAAGGGCTCGTCAGGCCACCCAGCCGGGTAGTATGCCGGAGAACGACTCCTCGGAAGCCATCGGAAGAGTGGAGAAAATGGTCAAGGAGGAGATGGGGGAGCGGCGGAGGGGTGAGATTGTTGCCTGATGTCTGTCTGGCCTCGTTTAAATAGAGGGCGGACGATAGGAGCTTGGTTGGCGTCTGGCCTCATTTAAACTAAGGGCAGACGGGAGGATCTCGGCCGGTGTTGCGTTTAATTACGGCCCGCTCATGAACGGACATGTGGCCGGAGTAGGTTTCTCAGTTTGCATGCGGGTTTAACGGAGGGGTTTGATGGAGGCGAGGAGGCGTGTTCAGCCGGGCGTGTAGCGGGCAGCACAGTACTATTCGATTTGACAGCGGGCAGTGCAGTTCCCGATACGACTTTAATGCAGACGAGGGAGGGGTAGCGGTTCCCAATGAATGACCAATGATGCATCCTCCTTTAATTAGCATCGTGAATTCATGTAATGGGAGCAGGACCGGGAAAAGAGGTTGCACGATGCGAATGCAGCGCAGTGTGCACTCATATGAAGGCGCCCTCCATTCCAATGCATCTACCACATCGTACACACCTAAGCATTTGCCTAAGCACCTACACTAAGCGCAAAAGTGCTCATTCCAGACCCATGGCAGTGATGTGCGTGAGCGGCCAGCGGCTGTGCCAGATGGTCAACGATGCCGGCCTGCGGTATGGCGTCGAGGATTGTCTCCGGACGGTGTTGATGGCCGCCGTCTACGCCAACTATGACTCTTAGTTCGACCAGATGATCGTTGCCACCACCAACAAGTTCACCATCCTCAAGAAGCTCACGGACGACATCACCGTACTCCTCCAGCCCGCGTGCCCGGGCTCCTCATTGCCTGGCACCCTAATCAGCATCCATGGCTGGAACCTCTTTCAAGCACTGGTGGCCCTGTGACTTCCCGCCGACGCCATGAAGAATGTCCACCTGGAGGTCGCGCTCGCCGCGAGGGCCTCCCCCTGCAAGAATTCGTCGACCTACACATCCACATGTATGAGCAAATTGTGTACATAGGTATCTACAAGGCCATTGAGGACGCTACAACGTTGGCCTTCCTCAACCGGCTGGAAGCCTTGGATGCCTTTGCTGAGAAGCACCTTGACCTCGCCACAAAAGCCACCGCTCCTTAGCCGCCGGTCGGTGGACCGGCGCACTAAGTTGAGGAGGAGGAGGAGGTCGTACATTGATGGATGCATCTTTCTTCTTTCCTCCTGTAACCACCACTGCGATCGCATCATCGTGGCCTTAATTCTTAGTATTGTGCTATTGCATTCTTGTTCCAGTCAATACCGACATGTGTGATCCCTTTGCTTAATTATGTGCATCACTGTAACTAGTAATCCATCCGTCAATTTATAAGTTGTGCCTACCTTTTCCATCAACTTCGTACAACACACGGTCATCTTGCTAGAAACACTAGAACATGTCAGACCGCATGTGACCAAACCGACGATGCGCCAACCTAGCTACTACGTACCCTGCTTATCTGGCGGAAATAGCCCCGCCCTAGCGTTTCCAATTGTTATTTCTATCTATCAATCGTGCCAAGGAGCAGAACCAAATGTTACAATTTATAAATTTTTCTCTACTCCTACTCCTATAAAAGACTCAGTTAGTGATGGTGGTGTGTCTGCCATCCGTCGTTTCTGGCCATTAGATCTGCATCTAATGGTTGTGAGGTAAGTTGTGGCATTTTTGCAACAATAGCCCACTTCTCGGCTCCAATTTGCAGAAAACCCCTTATTATCTTGAAAGCAACCACATTCCTCCCTCACCTCATCAAAACAGCCTGAGAAATATATTTTGAGTGAAACGTAATATATTAGGAGTATATCAAAACAAGAGTGATTTCTTTCAAGTTTGTGAACAAGTACTACTATTCTACTACTTTGGATCCGTCGCAACGCATGGGCACATTGCTAGTAAAAGGAAAAGGCATGCCACGTTCGCATCGCACCCCCACACGCCCGGGAATCGGGAGTACTCCACGACCCGTCCGGCACACCACATAGCTAGGGAAGGCCTGTTGCCTAGCATTTTCACTTTCATGTGGGACCTCCATTGAGAAAACCGACTATTGGCAAAGGCAGAGGAGCGGTGGGGCCGAGAGGGACGAGGCGCACGTCGGGGGACGTCGTGCCGTGGGTTGGAGTGGTGTCGTGTGAATCGCGTGTGGGTGTGCAAGTGGTAGAAACAATAAACGTGATGGTCGTCGTGGTTCAACTTCCATGGACAAGCTGTCATGTCTGTTGACACATGCATTACATACCGCTCACTTCAAGGAGCAGTAGTAGAGAAAACTTGTTCCAAAGATACCATTTTTCCGATAAAATTCTCGAGATATCATTAGTTTTTACACATGGGATTACTCTTGCAAGGGTCAATCACAACAGGTCTTTTGTAAAAAAATGCATCTTGATGTTCCCTGCAATGCACGGGAATCTTTCTAGTTATAGAAGAAGCCCACATGGGAATCTTGCCACAGGGTGTGTCACCGACCCAAACTAAAAAAAATTAGACGCTTAGGTGCACCGGATGCCGTGCCATGCTACAAAATGTAAAAAAACAGCTCCAATTTTTTTTAAAAACTTGTTATCTTCAAACCATCAAAACAGCCCAAGGAATATATTTTGAGTGAAGCATGATTCACTTTTACTGATATATGTATATGAAAACTAGAGTTTTTATATTTCAAGCCCGTGAACAAGTATTATTCTACTACTTTGGATCCATTGCAACGCACGGGCCAGCACATTGGCAGTAGTAGTCTCTATCTCTATCTCTACTCGACTCTTATAAAAAATAGAGTTGTTGATGATGGTGTGCCTGCCATCCTACAGTATAGGCCGTCCGATTTATATCTGATGGATAGGAAGGAAACTATGGCAATTTTGTAGAAAAATACCCGCACCCCTCTTCACATTTGCAAGTAAGGCCTTCCCCCATTGATCCTTTTCTCCCACAAGATACTCATACAAATGCATCTTGATGTTCCGTGCAACACACAGGCATCTTGCTAGTCTACTACTCTCTTATAATAGCAAGATGCCCATGCGTTGCACAGAACATCAAGATGCATTTGTATGAGTAGTTTATCTTGTGGGAGAAAAGGATGACCGAGGGAAGGCCTTATTTGCAAATGTGGAGAGGGGTGTGGGTATCTTTTTGCAAAATTGCCATAGTTTCCTTCCTATCCGTCGGATATAGATTGGACGACCTATATTGCAGGATGGCAGGCACACCATCATCACCAACTCTGCGGTATAAATCGGATGGCCTATATTACAGGATGGCAGGCGCACCATTATCACCAACTCTACTTTTTATAGGAAGATAAAAGCAGATAAAAGCAGAGCTGGTGTGCCTGCCATCCTGCAATATAGGCTGTTCGATCTATATCTAACGGATAGGAAGGAAACTATGACAATTTACCCGCACTCCTCTCCACATTTGCAGATAAGGCCTTCCCTCGTTCATCCTTTTCTCCCACAAGGTCTTGATGTTCCGTGCAACGCACGAGCATCTTGCTAGTCTCTACTCTTATAAGAAATAGAGTTGGTGATGATGGTGTGCCTGCCACCCTGCAATATAGGCTGTCCGATTTATATCTGATGGATAGGAAGAAAACTATGGCAATTCTGCAAAAAGAAACCTACACCCCTCTCCACATTTGCAAATAAGGCCTTCCCTCGTTCATCCTTTTCTCTCACAAGATAAACTACTCATACAAATGCATCCTGATGTTCTGTGCAATGCACGAGGATGTTTCCTTCGGGGTCTCTCCAGCGTGGCGTGGCCGTAGTTGCAAGTTGTCACCCCTTGAGATGCCGACGTTGAGGGGCACTCGGATTTTGTCCGATGAGCAGGTAAGATGAGTTTGATCACGTAGTAAATGCATTCTAAAGACTACTTTCGTGTCCATTTCCTAATTCTCCCCCTGCCCACTTTTCACAGGTTAGGCTCGGTGCGAGTGGAGATTGGCTTGCATATGTACGGGAGGGTACCAACATCAATTTGCACAACATTTACAATGGTCAAACCGTTCCAGTATAACCTTTGTCCAACATTGGGATCAGCCATGCAACGGAGCACCGCCTGAATTGGTATGATGAAACCACAGTGAGATTGAAGAAGATAGCACGAACCTTACACATGGCGGTCAAAGGTGGGCGATGCTATCTGCGGCCGATTTGTTGCTGTACGAGTATGAAGACGTTCTGCTCCTTTATAACCGCATCTTTGCGGTGACAAACCAGGGGACTTGTTTCGTATGGGACACATCCTACGATATACTCCCTCTCTCCTAGTTTATTTGTTTCCAATTTTTTCATTTTATAAGTTTCAAATTCAAAGAGCTCCCCATCACATGTTGAGATTACAATGTCCATTAAATCGTTGCATGCATGTATAGTAAAGAAACAAATCTCAAGTTTGGCATGAGTTCGTGCAGCGGTAGCACCACAAGGCCTGGCGCAGGAGTTACATTTACCTCTCGGGGCCCTCGGGTCTGAGCTTCGGCGCCTTATGACACCTGCCTTTGAGTCAATAACATGTGGACCTGATAGGTGGCTGGTCCACAGGTAATGCTCCCAAAGGCAGAGGGGCAGTGGGGACGAGAGGGGTGAGCCGCAGGTCAGGGGACATGTGGTGTCATGGGTTCGAGTGACTTCGTGGGAAGCGTGTGTGGCTATGGTAGAAACTTGATGCTCGCCGCATTTCAGTTGGCCCACATGTCATGGACACAAAGGCGGAGGGGCAGTGCGGCCGAGAGGGGTGAGGCACAGTCACAGCCCTAGAATTGGTTGTAACTAGTTGCACAAGCATTCATGCATCATGTATATATTTATGAAAGTTGAATTGGGGAAAGTGGGAAGCCTCAGAAGTCTTTTACAAAAATGATCAACATTAAAAAAATGTTTCAAATAAACCCAAGAAAATGTTCCTGTCAAGCTATAAAAATATTGGCAAGAGGTAAAACTCAAACCAATATTTTTGGAGTCTTAGAAATATTTATTTTGGGCCTTTGAATTAATTCAATAACTATTTGCATTGGATATATATTATTCATATAATTAATATATGTCCAATAATTCTAGAACATTTTATGTGGTTTTGTATATTTTAGTTCAAGCCACATAATTATTTTAAGGATTTTATAAAATGGTTTGGTGTTAAAACTAAACCCAAAACAAATTGGAGAAAAGAGAAAATAGAAAACAGAGAAGAGAGAGAGTTTTACCTGGGCTTACCTGGCCGGCCCAGTGGACAGCCCACCCCACTGGCCTGGTGCCAGTCATCCCTAACCTCTGCCAGTAGGCAGACGCGGGACAGCGCACGCGCGCGCGAGGCGCCACCCCTCCTCCCTGCTCGCCTGCCTCACCGGACGCCCCGAAGCCCCTCCTCGACGCCACGCGACCCCTGGACCCTCTCTCACTCTCCCTCGAGCTCTCTCCCTCTCCCATGCCTTCTCCCCCTCCTCTGGCTCCTCTCTCCCCCCCACCGAGCGGAGCTCGTCGCCGCCGCTCATCGTTGTCATAGCCGCCGCCTCTCCCTCGCCTCTCTGAGCTGTCCCCGAGCTCTGCCATGACGTCTTCATCCTCTCCACGGGGTCAAGCGGCGCCAGGAGCTCTGCTTCGTCCCCAACGCCGCCGTCTTCCTCCTCGGCTATCCGAGATCGCCGGCAACGCCACGGCACCATCCGGCCACCCTCTCTGTTTTCTCTGCTACAAGCTGTAGCTGACACACCTCGCCTGCCCGCACGCACCGCCGCCTGAGCTCCACGCCGTCGTGCCACCTACACTGGAGCTCAAAACCGAGCGCATCACCGCGCGTAGCACGTCACAACGGGGCCGTAGCAACCACCCGTTGCTCCTGCCGATGCCTGCGGCGTCGAGTCCGTCGACATCCGAACTCCGGCGCCGCTCCGCTCGTCGGTGCCGTTGACTCCGGCCGTCCCCGCTGCTGCCGCATGCCGCCCTGGATGCGGGCGAGCCCCAGCTCCCCGCGTGTGCCCTCCGCTGCTGGATTGGGCGCCGGAGGAGCAATCCCGCTCCCTCCGCCACGTCTGCTGCCGCCGGTGGCTAAACGCCGGCGCGTTAGCCCCAGTTGACCAAGGGGTTTGACCTCCCCTGGCTCAATGACAGGTGGGGCCGCCCTGCTAACTAACCTAGATTAGGATTAACTAACCTAGCTAATTTAGCTTAGCTACTGACATGCGGGCCCCGCCCGGCCAACTAAGTTAGTTAGGGCTAACCCTATTTAGGTTAGTTAGGTTAGCCGCTGACATGTGGGCCCCGGCCCCACTGACATTTTAGTTAGGCTTAATTTAAGGTCAATTAACTATATTAATTAGCTGAGTCAATGACATATGGGTCCCACTGTCAGGTTTGACTCTGGTTAGTCGCTGTTGACCAGCTGATGTCACAGTGACAGAGTGCTGACGCAATAACTCATTTTCTGGATTTATTCTTTTTCAGAAAATTCCAGAAAATGTTCTAAACTTCAAAAAATCATAGAAAATAAACCGTTACTCCAAATGAAATAAATTATATATGAAAAATTATCAGAAAAATCCAATCTATCCATTTGTACCATTTTCATGCATGTTAGAACAACTTAAGGCCACTGTTTAGGACAAATCAAATGAATGGTATTTAAGTAACCACATGTGGAGTTTGAATTTGAACTTTGGGTTCAAACCAACTTCATTTAATTGTGTCTCTAGTTGCATTAGCTCAATTAACAACATATTGCCATGTCATTATCATGCATCATGTTGTGCATTGCATTGATTGTGTTCCTTCTCTGTTGCCGGTGGTTGTCCCCTCTCGATAGACATTGTACCGACGCTGTGATCGTTGACACTGATGAAGACCCAATGATATCTTCAGAATTGCCAGGAAAGCAAAACCCCCTTGTTCATTCCGATACAATCCCACTCTCTCGCCCCTGCTCTCTTTTACTGCATTAGGACAACAACGATTCAACTCTTACATGTTGTGGTAGTTGAACCCCTTTCCTCTGCATGACCTTTCATTGCCACAGTAAATAGATGAAACCCACTAGAATGAGTAGGAGTTGTTTGAGCCCTGATGTGCCTACTCATTCATGATTGTTTGTCATGCCTGCTACTGCTTAGAGTTGAGTCAGGTCTGATTCATCGGGGATGAATCGGAGGTGTGTGAACATGCCCTACTGTTGAGAGCTAAGTGTGTGAACATGATTTGGTAAAGGTGGCGGTGAGAGGCCATGTAGGAGTACACGGTGGGTTGTCTCATTGAAACCGTTCTCAGGAACTGAGTTCTGTGTTTGTGATCCGTGAAAAACTACTACCACGCATTGGGCCTGAAACCAATGGACCCTCTCGACTTATTAACTGCCCTTGCCCTCTGTCCAGGAGTTGCAACTGGTTTCTGGTGTTTGTCGGATATGTGTTGGCGGCCGTGTGTAGCACTGACCCTAGGGGTGGGCTATGATGCGGTAGATACACCGTGGCACGGTGTACCGGGCGCCCGTTTGGTGTCTCGGGAACCCTGCACACATCGTTTGGGGCTGTGAGCGAAACTCCGGGTGGATCTCCTCGCGGATGGAACCCGAATAGGCGATAAACCTGGACTAGAGACTTGTGTGGTTAGTCAGGTCGTGGCCGACTCCCTCGCTAGGCTTCCGCTTGAAGGTTGCCGAGAAACACGACGTGTACATGGTGGTAAGTGACGAGAGCGTGTGTGATGAAGTACACCCCTGCAGGGTTAACATCATCTATTCGATTAGCCGTGTCTGCAGTAAAGGACTTCTGGGTTGCCTATAACAGTTCATAGACAAGTGAAAGTGGATACTCTAAAACTCGCAAGATAAGTGTGAGTGCTATGGATGGCCTTCTCGTAGGGAGACGGGAGCAGATCCATAGTGGTGTATTGAATGGTGAATATGTGGACTCCTGTGCGCCACCTCAAAAGAGTTGCTTGCAGTCGTAGTTCAGGTTAGCCACTGAGTGAAAGCTGGCTTGCTGCAGTTAAACTCCACCACCCCCTTTATTGATACAGATGCATATGTAGATAGTTCTATTTTATGTAGATACTTGCTGGGTACATTTGTACTCACGTTTGCCTATTTTATGTTTTGCAGAGAGACGTCAGTCTCGCTAGTAGTTCCATGTGGACTTCGATGTTTAGCTTGATACCTCAGCTACGATCTTGTGCCCTCGGCAGGATCTGGTAGATAGTCAGGCTTCTCAGCCCTCTTCATTTGTAGTTGTCTGTACTCAGACAAGTTAAGCTTCCGCATGTGTTTTGATTTGTATGCTCTGAATGATGGGTCATGAGACCCATGTTTGTAATATCTCGCTCCTCGGAGCCTATTGAATAAATACTTGAGTCGTAGAGTCTTATTGTGATGCCATGTTGTATTTACAAATATCGAGCATATTGTGTGTATGATTGAAATGCTTGGTATGTGTGGGATCCGACAATCTAGTTGTTTATCCTTGGCAGCCTCTCTTATGGGGAAATGTAGTCTAGTGCTTCCTTGAGCCATAGTAGTCCGCTACAGCCCGGTTCACCGGAGTCCTGCTAGCCCAGCACTATTGCTCAGGACACTTGACTGGCCGGCATGTGTTTCACTTCGTTCCCGTGTCTGTTCCTTCGGGGAAATGTTACGCGGTGACATCCGGAGTCCTGCCTAGCCTGCTATAGCCGGTTTACCGGAGTCCTGTTAGCCCAGTGCTACAGCCCGGATTCACACACTGCTGACCGACATGCTCGAAGTTGATTCATGTATGCCTGTCTCCATGGGTTAGTGCCGCTTCAGGTTCACGACTAGCCATGTCGGCCCGGGTTCTCTGTCATATGGATGCTAGCGACACTATCATATACGTGAGCCAAAAGGCGCAAACGATCCTGGGCCATGGTAAGGCGACACTCGTGGGAATACCGTGCGTGAGGCCGCAAGGTGATATGAGGTGTTACCAGCTAGATCGATGTGACTTGGAATCGGGGTCCTGACAGCTTTGGTATCAGAGCCTGACTGCTTGTAGGATTACCAAGCCAAACTAGTCGAAGTTGAGTCTAGAAATGCTTTAGTTATATAAGGGAATTGATTGTGGAGGGGAACGTAAGGCTCTTTTTACTCCTTTACCCTATGCCCTTCTGATCTGAGTCAACCTCTTCTTTTCTACGGGGATTTAGAACTAGGCCTTCTCATCTATCTATCAGGATGACGTGTTACTAATCCTTAGACTTATAGAATTGATAGTTTCAAGCCTCAGTTCAGTTCCTACTACTTCCATATGTCATAGCTGGCCTCAGAACTTTGATATTGTGATGTTGAGTGGTTATGCCACCATTTCGCAGGATGTCTCAAATCATTTTGAGCATTTACAGCCATTATGCTGTCCAAGTCATCCTAGGTTTCTAAATAGTCTGATGCACTTGCAAATCTTTCCTCCATGTTTCCGTTGTATTTTTGGGCCAGATTAAGCACACTAATCGGTGTGTTGAGGTACTCTGTTGCCTTGATGTGTATGTTGGAGTTATTATTATGACCCTAGGTGTTTCAGGGAGTCACCTAGTGATCTAGCCATGTTTTGTATCCCCAGTGTGTGATTCTGGCCATTATTCTCGAAAGCATCCCGTGATGCCATGTAGTGGTAGGTATTCTATTCCTGGGTTTTTGACCCCTAGATTCACCCTACTTACTTCATGTTGTTAGTGTTTGCTCGTTCCTTTAGGTTATTAGTAACCTTTGCATCAGTCCTCGAGGTCCGTGGTATTTCCTTCTTGCAAATACTATGAACCACTTATGGCAGAAGTTTGCTGGATCAAAATATCACAACCAGGGTTCTCTTGAGGAGTACTCCATTCATATTGTGACTCTGCCAATCCTACCTTTCTGCATGGGTTATTCGGAACAAACATGTTGAGTTTATTCAACATGCTCACCGATGCATCTACAACTTAGAGAAAGTTATATGTTCCCAGAGTTGTTCTCTTTAGTTGTATTCTGACCCCCGTCTATCATTTGATAGTCAAGAGTATGCATGCATTCATTGTCGATGCCTAATATTCTTGTGGTCTGTCAAGCCATTCTACTCTGGAATGACTAGGAGAAACGAACTCCAGTACCTCATCCATTTCTTGGACTGGTCAAAGTAGTTGTATTCCGCAGATCAAAATGCCAATCCAGCTTTTGTTCTGTTCTACCTTGGAGTGTCACTCTCTTTCACATCAAGAATGACGTGAGAATTACACAATCTCTCATAAATTCTTGATGTAGTGATACTTCTTGCCATCATTTTTCATTCCTCGGCCGTGTTGTCGCAGCTGGAATGCTGACAAGTGAGTCATGATGTGTGAAATCAATACTCCTAGCAACTCCGTTGCTTGTAGTTAATGGACAATATTCTCATTCTTAGCGTGTTGGTTATTAAATCATCATCCTAAGATGGATCGTGCTATCTAGTCCTTATTTCTAGTGCACTCCTCGATCAATGAGTTAGGATTATGTCAATCCCTCACTCTTTTGATCATATCGTCTTTCCCTGAAAAGCAAGATTGCTCTCGAGCTTAGTAACATATCGGTGGTTCGTGATTTTCCGAAGGTCTTCTCGAAAGTATTACCTGGTTGTCACCTGACCGGTATGTTGAGTTTGTGATTAAATGGGTTTTCTTATAAATCACCCCTTCTCCAAGAATCTGTGTTGGATATCCCTGAGCTAGTTGGTTGAGCTAAACAACAACTTGGAGAGTTGGAAGGTAAAAGCTTGTCTTACTTAGTTCATGTTAAGGGATATCTTTTGTGTGTGTGTGTCTGTTGAAGAAAGATGATATCTCCATTGATTGGTCCTCGTGATCAGTTGTTGGATCTATTGCCTTGTCAAAACTTTGACTTGGGTATGGGCTATTGTCAAGTCAAATCAGAACCAACGATGTTCGCAATGTTGTCTTACTCGTGGTTCATCCCTCGAGCATACACCATTACATCCTTTGGTCTGACCAATTCTATCACCGTGTTCACATGATGGTGGAAGTCCAGTGATATGGAAATTCCGATGAGTTGCTATTGAGCCCATCAGCAACATTTTGTCTCCCCCATGATTCATGTTGAACATTACACTAGTGTTGGAAACTTTATAAGCATTGCCCTCATGTCCCGTTCATGAAGCATATGTCCGGTTGAAAGATGTGACTTCCTCTAATTCATGTGCATCTGATGCAAGTTGCTGCCGTGGATTCGAGAAAGCTTGTCCCAAGTTAGTCATGCATGTGCGAAGTATTCTGTGGTCTTGAGACTTACAACCTTCATTCTATAAGAATCCCTAGCACACCAAGCCACTGATTGATTTGTTCAAGGAGAAGAAGTTTCTTCTTAAGAGCCAGACTTACGCAAGGACTTTGATATCCTCGATGATGGTTCCCCATCTGGACTCGGTAGTGTTTTATTATAAGACTACTATGTGGTCATGCTTGTCTGGGACAGCATGTTCACAGGTTTGTAGCAAAACCAGCTCATGTTTTGGAGCTTGCTACCGTAGTCCATTTCCCGAGAATCTCGCAACGCCATCTCATTGAATTGTGTTGAAACTTTCTGTTGCAGACATGTTGAGTCTGAAGTATCATGTTACTAACCAGATCTGAATCTCAGGCAGATATGATGGTTGGAACATTCCAACATTTGCATTTTGTTCCTAGCTTGCACCGTCTTTGTGCCATTTCACTATGGGCTACCTCCTTAGTAATTATCATTCAGGATCATCTTCAAAAGTGGAACTACCATGGGTCCCACCCATTTCTGATGATAAGCAAAATCATCCGTTGCGTTGTCTTCAACAAGGTAGTCCACATCATCCATCCTAGTCCGAGTATACCATTTCTTCAAGCTCTTTCAAATGATCAATTGTAAATTGCCTTAAGCTGGTATGAAGAGTTTCAATGATCTATGGATCAAAACTAATTATTTTGCCACTTAAGGGAACAATTCAATGAATCACCTTTCCCAAGGTGACCCGTTACGGATCATGGCGATTATCTCATCGCTACGTCGAAACCATGCACCATCTTCTAAGCATGGAATTGTTGCCTCTAATCTGAACCTTCGTCCCCTGCTTCTTTCCATCGCTCCTCATATGTGTTTTTGTCCCTCATCTCAAGAGATGTTTCTACGTCTCGTTCCGTGAGTTGATCTTGTGATCATTAAGATGATCCATCCATGTAGAGTTATCTCGCTCTTCTGTCCTCGTGTTGGGTGAAGATCTCGCAAGCAAAGACGTCAAGATCAATATGATGCAATGAAGCTACTTCTTCGAGAAGGGCAGTTGGATCGAGAAGACCGTGATAGTTTGTGACCTCCTTTCTTCTTACCTTACTTCCTGAATCTCGGGACGAGATTCCTGTTTAGTGGGGGTGAGTTGTCACAGCCCTAGAATTGGTTGTAACTAGTTGCACAAGCATTCATGCATCATGTATATATTTATGAAAGTTGAATTGGGGAAAGTGGGAAGCCTCAGAAGTCTTTTACAAAAATGATCAACATTAAAAAAAATGTTTCAAATAAGCCCAAGAAAATGTTCCTGTCAAGCTATAAAAATATTGGCAAGAGGTAAAACTCAAACCAATATTTTTGGAGTCTCAGAAATATTTATTTTGGGCCTTTGAATTAATTCAATAACTATTTGCATTGGATATATATTCTTTATATAATTAATATATGTCCAATAATTCTGGAACATATTATGTGGTTTTGTATATTTTAGTTCTAGCCACATAATTATTTTTAGGATTTTATAAAATGGTTTGGTGTTAAAACTAAACCCAAAACAAATTGCAGAAAAGAGAAAACAGAAAACAGAGAAGAGAGAGAGTTTTACTTGGGCTTACCTGGCTGGCCCACTGGACAGCCCAGCCCACTGGCCTGGTGCTAGTCATCCCTAACCTCTGCCAGTAGGCAGAGGCGGGATAGTGCACGCGCGCGCGAGGCGCCACGCCTCCTCCCTGCTCGCCTGCCTCACCGGACGCCCCGAAGCCCCTCCTCGATGCCACGCGACCCCTGGACCCTCTCTCACTCTCCCTCGAGCTCTCTCCCTCTCTCGTGCCTTCTCCCCCTCCTTTGGCTCCCTCTCTCCCCCCCACCGAGCGGAGCTCGTCGCCGCCGCTCATCGTTGCCGTAGCCGCCGCCTCTCCCTCGCCTCTCTGAGCTGTCCCCGAGCTTTGCCACGACGTCTTCGTCCTCTCCACAGGGTCAAGCGGCGCCAGGAGCTCTGCTTCGTCCCCAACGCCGCCGTCTTCCTCCTCGGCCGTGCGAGATCGCCGGCAACGCCACGGCACCGTCCGGCCACCCCCGAGCCAGCTGACCTGTTCATCTTCCCCGCCGTGAGCTTCTGACCGGAACCCCCCTCTCTGTTTTCTCTGCTGCAAGCCGTAGCTGACACACCTCGCCTGCCCACACGCGCCGCCGCCTGAGCTCCTCGCCGCCGTGGCCACCTACACCGGAGCTCAAAACCGAGTGCATCACCGTGCGTAGCGCGTCACCACGGGGCCGTAGCAACCACCCGTTGCTCCTGCCGTGCCCTGCAGCGTCGAGTCCGTCGATGTTCGAACTCCGGCGCCGCTCCGCTCGTCGGTGCCGTCGACTCCGACCATCCCCACTGCTGCCGCATGCCGCCCTAGATGCGGGCGAGCCCCAGCTCCCCACGCGTGCCCTCCGATGCTCGATTGGGCGCCGGAGGAGCAATCCCGCGCCCTCCGCCGCGTCTGCTGCCGCCGGCGACTAAACGCCGGCGCGTTAGCCCAAGCTGACCAAGGGGTTTGACCTCCCCTGGCTTAATGACAGGTGGGGCCGCCCTGCTAACTAACCTAGATTAGGATTAACTAACCTAGCTAATTTAGCTTAGCTACTGACATGCGGGCCCCGCCCGGCTAACTAAGTTAGTTAGGGCTAACCCTATTTAGGTTAGTTAGGTTAGCCGCTGACATGTGGGCCCCGGCCCCACTGACATTTTAGTTAGGCTTAATTTAAGGTTAATTAAATATATTAATTAGCTGAGTCAATGACATATGAGGCCCACTATCAGGTTTGACTCTGTTAGGCGCTGTTGACCAGCTGATGTCACAGTGACATAGTGCTGACGCAATAACTCATTTTCTGGATTTATTCTTTTTCAGGAAATTCCAGAAAATGTTCTGAACTTCAAAAAATCATAGAAAATAAACCATAACTCTAAATGAAATAAATTATATATGAAAAATTATCAGAAAAATCCAATATATCCATCTGTACCATTTTCATGCATGTTAGAACAACTTAAGGCCACTGTTTAGGACAAATCAAATGAATGGTATTTAAATAACCACATGTGGAGTTTGAATTTGACTTTGGGTTCAAACCAACTTCATTTAATTGTGTTGCTAGTTGCATTAGCTCAATTAACAACATATTGCCATGTCATTATCATGCATCATGTTGTGCATTGCATTGATTGTGTTCCTTCTCTGTTACCGGTGGTTGTCCCCTCTCGATAGACGTTGTATCGACGCTGTGATCGTTGACACTGATGAAGACCCAATGATATCTTCAGAAGTGCCAGGCAAGCAAAACCCCCTTGTTCATTCCGATACAATCCCACTCTTTCGCCCCTGCTCTCTTTTACTGCATTAGGACAACAACGATTCAACTCTTACATGTTGCGGTAGTTGAACCCCTTTCCTCTGCATGACCTTTCATTGCCACAGTAAATAGATGAAACCCACTAGAATGAGTAGGAGTTGTTTGAGCCCTGATGTGCCTACTCATTCATGATTGTTTGTCATGCCTGCTACTGCTTAGAGTTGAGTCAGGTCTGATTCATCGAGGATGAATCGGAGGTGTGTGAACATGCCCTACTGTTGAGAGCTAACTGTGTGAACATGATTTGGTAAAGGTGGCGGTGAGAGGCCATGTGGGAGTACATGGTGGGTTGTCTCATTGAAACCATTCTCAGGAACTGAGTTCTGTGTTTGTGATCCGTGAACAGCTACTACCACGCATTGGGCCTGAAACCAATGGACCCTCTCGACTTATTAACTGCCCTTGCCCTCTGTCCAGGAGTTGCAACTGGTTTATGGTGTTTGTCGGATATGTGTTGGCGGCCGTGTGTAGCACTGACCCTAGGGGTGGGCTATGATGCAGTAGATACATCGTGGCATGATGTATCGGGCGCCCGTTTGGTGTCTCGGGAACCCTGCACACATCGTTTGGGGCTGTGAGCGAAACTCCAGCCGGATCAACTCGCGGATGGAACCCGAATAGGCGATAAACCTGGACTAGAGACTTGTGTGGTTAGTCAGGTCGTGGCCGACTCCCTCATGAGGCTTCCGCTTGAAGGTTGCCGAGATACACAACGTGTACATGGTGGTAAGTGGCGAGAGCGTGTGTGAAGAAGTACAACCCTGCAGGGTTAACATCATCTATTCGAATAGTCGTGTCCGCGGTAAAGGACTTTTGGGTTGCCTATAACAGTTTATAGACAAGTTAAAGTGGATGCTCTAAAACTCGCAAGATAAGTGTGAGTGCTATGGATGGCCTTCTCGTAGGGAGACGGGAGCAGATCCATAGTGGTGTATTGAATGGTGAATATGTGGACTCCTGTGCGCCACCTCAAAAGAGTTGCTTGCAGTCGTAGTTCGGGTTAGCCATTGAGTCAAAGCTGGCTTGCTACAGTTAAACTCCACCACCCCCTTTATTGATACCGATGCATATGTAGATAGTTCTGATGTAAGTCTTGTTGGGTACATTTGTACTCACGTTTGCCTATTTTATGTTTTGCAGAGAGACGTCAGTCTCGCTAGTAGTTCCGTGTGGACTTCGACGTTTAGCTTGATACCTCAGCTACGATTGTGTGCCCTCGGCAGGATCTGGTAGATAGTCAGGCTTCTCAGCCCTCTTCATTTGTAGTTGTTTGTACTCAGACAAGTTAAGCTTCCGCATGTGTTTTGATTTGTATGCTCTGAATGATGGGTCATGAGACCCATGTTTGTAATATCTCGCTCCTCGGAGCCTATTGAATAAATACTTGAGTCGTAGAGTCTTGTTGTGATGCCATGTTGTATTTACACATATTGAGCATATTGTGTGTATGATTGAAATGCTTGGTATGTGTGGGATCCGACAATCTAGTTGTTTATACTTGGCAGCCTCTCTTATGGGGAAATGTAGTCTAGTGCTTCCTTGAGCCATAGTAGTCCGCTACAGCCCGGTTCACCAGAGTCCTGCTAGCCCAGCACTACTGCTCAGGACACTTGACTGGCCGGCATGTGTTTCACTTCATTCCTATGTCTGTTCCTTCGGGGAAATGTCACACAGTGACATCCGGAGTCCTGCCTAGCCTGCTACAGCCCGGTTTACCGGAGTCCTGTTAGCCCAGTGCTACAGCCCGGATTCACACGCTGCTGACCGACATGCTCGAATTTGATTCATGTATGCCTGTCTCCATGGGTTAGTGCCGCTTTAGGTTCACGACTAGCCATGTCAGCCCGGGTTCTCTGTCATATGGATCCTAGCGACACTATCATATACGTGAGCCAAAAGGCGCAAATGGTCCCGGGCCATGGTAAGGCGATACCCGTGGGAATACCATGCGTGAGGCCGCAAGGTGATATGAGGTGTTACCAGCTAGATCGATGTGACTTGGAATCGGGGTCCTGACAGGCACACGTCGGGGGACGTGGTGCCGTGGGTTGGAGCCGCGTCGTGGGAATCGCGAGTGGCAGTGGATGAAACGCGATGGTCGCCATAGTTTAACTTCCATGGACAAGCTGTCATGTCTATGGACACATGCATTGCCTATTGATCACTGGAAGGAGTAGTATAGAAAGCTAGGCGGATAAATGGTTCCTTATAGTCAAGCGGACCCACACTACTACTTGTTCCAAAGACATGCACACCATCAAAATAGTCCATCTATATCAATATACACAGGGAGGGAATATTTTTTTACAAGAGAGGAAATAGTTCATCCATCAATAATGCCCTGCTGCTGGTGCAGCATCTTCTGTGGGAGACGGCTTCACAACAAGCTCTCTAGACCTTGCAACTATCTCAAAACTCACACGAGCATCGAGGGCAGCTAATTTTATCTGCTCATACAACAAGGGATAATTCTCCCATCCAGACGACCTTAATGCCAGCACCTCGTCACCCGTCTGAAGATTTGTTCTGAGCACAAAATTTTCTACATCAAATAGAGATGGTGTCGGTTTATCACAATCTTCTACATGAATTTTTACTTTGGTTTGTACATCAGTGATGCTTTTCAAATCAAGGTTGTACGGCTCCAACTTCTGTTTGTCCCCTGCGATGGCTGCCCCACAGAAGTATATGTCCTCCCGAGACAAGAAATCGTGATGATCACCTGGTATGGAGGGCGCGTGTATGATGTGGTACACCAAAACATCATATTCGAGGCACAGCTAAAGGACGGCGGTGCGTTGGATCTTCCCAGTGACACGCTCTGTGTACTCTGCGTCGAGACCGATGACCTTCATCTCCACCTTTTGGAGGGAGTTGGATACATTGTTGATCCACTTCCGAACAACCCTTGGGTGGTCAGTGACTGTGGCAACTATGCTCAACGAGCCTTCGACGAGGACATGTTGGACACTAAAAACCTGCATCTCGATCTCTTTCGCCATTTGGAACCGCTGGACCGGAGGGCTATGGTTTGGAGAATTTGGATTAGATGGCTAGTCTAAATGAAGAATATGAGTATTTATAGGGGCTTCGTAATTACTCCAGGAGGGTGTGAAGAGGTTAAAACAATGTGAATGCTGTGTTGTTTGGATGCAAATGAAGATGAAGGAGTAGTGAAGAAGCTGAGGAAAATCGGTTCCCGATGGAGAAGTAAGTAGGAGAAGTGGCCTGCACGCAGTTGATTAGATGGCTAGTGTAACGCCCTCGACGCGGCTATATCTCCCACGTGTCGAAGCACGACTTAGATGCATAACCGCATTGAAAGCAATGTCACAAGTGAGGTAATCTTCACAACATACCATGTAAATAAATAAAGGGAAAAGGATACATAGTTGGCTTACACTCGCCACGTTACACAAATACATAATTAACATTACATGCATCCAAATACACTCAAGGTCCCACTACGGAACCAAAATGAAGATAAACCCCAAATGCAACATAGTCCCCGATCACCCCAACTGGGCACCACTACTGATCATCTGGGAAAGACACGTAGTAACGTCCTGAGTCCTCATCAAACTCCCACTTGAGCTCTATCGAATAACCTGGAATGGCATCATCGGTCCCTGCATCTGGTTTTGGAAGTAATCTGTGAGTCACGGGGACTCAGCAATCTCACATCCTCGCGATCAAGACTATTTAAGCTTATAGGAAGGGTAAAAGTATGATGTGGAGCTGCAGCAAGCGACTAGCATATTTGGTGGCTAACATATTCGCAAAAGAGAGCGCGAAGAGAAGGCAAAGGCACGGTCGATGAACTATGATCAAGAAGTGATCCTAGAACAACCTACGTCAAGCATTACTACAACACTGTGTTCACTTCCCGGACTCCGCTGAGAAGAGACCATCACGGTAACACACTCAGTTGATTCATTTTAATTAAGTTAAGTTCAAGTCTTCTACAACTGGACATTAACAAATTCCCATCTGCCCGTTTACTGTGGGCATGGCTTTCAAAAGTTCAAATCCCTGCAGGGGAGTCCCAACTTAGCCCATCACAAGCTCTCATGGTCAACGAAGGATATTCCTTCTCTCAAGACAATCCGATCAGGCTCGGCATCCCGGTTACAAGACATCCTCGACAATGGTAAAACAAGTCCAGCAACACCGCCCAAATGTGCCGACAAATCCCGATAGGAGCTGCACATATCTCGTTCTCAGGGCACACTCAGATGAGACATCCTATGAGTAAAACCAACCCTCAAGTTGCCCCGAGGTGGCCCCGCAGTCTACTCGGTCGGACCAACACTCAGAGGAGCACTGGCCAAGGAGGGTTTAAATAAAGATGACCCTTGGGCTGCGGAAACCCAAGGGAAAAAGAGGCTAGGTGGCAAATGGTAAAACCAAGGTTGGTCATTGCTGGAAGAGTTTTATTCAAGGCGAACTGTCAAGGGGTTCCCATTATAACCCAACCGTGTAAGGAACACAAAAACCGGGAACATAACACCGATATGACGGAAACTAGGGCGACAAGAGTGGAACAAAACACTAGGCATAAGGCCGAGCCTTCAACCCTTTACCAAGTATATAGGTCCATTAAGATAAACAAGATAATATGGTGATATCCCAACAATAAACAAGTTCCAACAAGGAAAAATCTCCAATCTTCACCTGCAACTAGCAACGCTATAAGAGGGGCTGAGCAAAGTGGTAACATAGCCAAACAACGGTTCGCTAGGACAAGGTGGGTTAGAGGCTTGACATAGCAATATGGGAGGCATGATAAGCAAGTGGTAGGTATCGTAGCATAGGCATAGCAAAAGAGAGAGCATCTAGCAAGCAAAGATATAAGTGATTTCGAGGGTATGGCATCTTGCCTGGAAAGTTCTCATAGTTGCCTTGATCCTCGTAAGCGTACTCAACGGGCTCCTCGATAATGTACTCATCTCCTGGCTCTACCCAAGCAAGAACAACAAGCAAAAGGAACACAATCAACCATGTGCAATGCTCAAACAACATGATGCAAACATGGTATTATATGCGGGATGCGGTATGTGATGCATATGCATGATTTAGAAAGGAATGAATGAACCTGACATCAACTTGGAAATCCAAGAGCGCCACTGGAAAGAGGAGATGATTTCGGTCGAAATCGATATAAAGATCATCGGAATCGGATGCACGGTTTGGAAATGGCAAGCAAAACAAATATGGCACCGGTCTGCGATAAACAGCAGTTAGCCATCTAAATGCATCAAGATAAATATGCTACAACACTCAAACATGGCAACAAAATACATGGCAGGGATCCACTCATAATGCTTGACGAAAGATGAACACTGAGCTATGGCTAATTCACTCATTACCAGGTTCAAACAAGCATGGCAAAAGTGCAAAAGATAACAGGTTACAGACTTAGAGAAAATAACACAAGTCAGGAATTTATCATCAGGAAGCAATCTTTAGAGCATCAAAACTACATGCTAAAGGAACATATCATGGAAAAGCAAGGCATGTAATGAAGCTACTCAAGGCATATAACAAAAGCCCCTTAGTGACCATGAGCCAAAAGGGATCAGAAAATACAATTGCAACCATGTGAACATAGCAAAAACATAAACAGATTTAGACTTAGTGAAAAACTGGAGCATGCAAAACAGTTAACAAGTAGGCATGTTTACGAGCTCGATGCACTCACTACGAGGCATTGCATGACAAACTAAGCATACACCCAGCAAGTAGACATGGCATAGAAGCTAGACATGGCAAGAACAACAACATAGCATGCAGGGATCAACAACAACAAGCTCAGCAAAATCGCTAAACATGTTAACAATCTGCCAGGAACATTTATAGCAAAAGTAGAGCTCGATTGACTCAAGCTAGGATGCTCCATAATTGCAAACAAAGAAATGGATGGATAGAGCACCACAATATCTACAAAACATCCTTACTGATCATGCCCAAAAGATGCACGGATCACTAGGAAACAACATGAACATATGGCATAAAAACAATAACAGGACAAGGACTTCGTGAAATTCTAAGTCCCTGAAATCAGCATCATTGAGTAAGCTACTTTGCATGCTTGTGCTAGTCACCACAAAGATCACAAAAATACATGGCATACACCCCTGTAAAGATGGCATGGCATTCTTCAAAACATATGTAGAGCTCAGGATCATAGCATGCACACATTAATCATGGCAAAAATGACAAAAGTCCATTTGCTGAAACAGATCTGAAACTATCATCACATAGCCCTCTTCCAACAGAATTTCAGGCATCAAGATGAGCACAAATGAAAATGATGCAATGAGATGAAATGATGTACTCGTCGAGACGAACATTTTGATATGCTACACGCGCGAATCCGAGCTACGATGAGGAAGTTATGGTATGTCAAAGTATGCACAAAAGTTAGGGTCAGGGACGAAAAAGCCAACCGAGAGGGGATCTAGATCTAGATCCAGCCGGCTGCACTGTAGCACGCACGCAACCCGAGGTTTGCCGGAGAAGAGGGGGTTTGCCGGAGTAGTCGCAGGCTTGCCGGGGCAAGGAGGTGAGGAAGGAGTCGCCGGGGCCGGCCGGACGGCGAGGGTGCCGCGGTGGTGGCCTTGGCGACGAGGGGCGTCACCACCGGCGTCGGCCGGCGAGGATGGACGCGGCGGCCGTCGGGGCGGCGCGCCGGAGTAGCGGCTTGCCGGCCGGCGAAGGGGAGACGGCGGGAGGCGGAGGCGCGACCTCGGGCGGCTCCTGCTCCCAGGCGGCGGGGCGCGGGCGATGGGCCGGGAGGGCCGATGACGGGCCCCGCGGGCCCTGGCGGATCCAGCGAAGTGGGGCGCCGCGGTGGCTGACGTGGCGGCGTTTGGTTGGTCGGCGGCGGCGGGCAGACGTTCCGGCCCAATTCGGACACGTCCGGCGGCGAGGGGAGCAGATTTTTAGGGTTAGGGGTGGAGGAGACCCGGGATTTTCGTGGAGGGACCTATATATAGAGGTAGGAGGAGCTAGGAAGCTCCAAATGAGGTGCGGTTTTTGGCCACGCGATCATGATCGGACGCTCTAGATGATGGAGGAGGTTTAGGTGGGTTTTGGGCCACTTTGGAGGGGTGTTGGGCTGCAACACACTCGATGCATTTTCGGTCCCTCGGTTAACCGTTGGAGTATCAAACGAAGTCCAAATGGCACGAAACTTGACAGGCGGTCTACCGGTAGTAAACCAAGGCCACATGACAAGTCTCGGTCCAATTCGAAAACGTTTAACGCCCACACACGAAAAGAGGTATAAAGGGACACCGGAGGACATAGGAGCGCCGAAATGCAAAACGGACAACGGGGAAAATGCTCGGATGCACGAGACGCACATGTATGCAAATGCAATGCACATGATGACATGATATGAGATGCATGACAAAGACAAAACACACGGAGGAAAAAACCCGACAACGAAGAAATAAAATAACTTAGTGCCGGAAACGGCAAGAGTTGTAATACAAATAAGATAAATTACATCCGTGTTGTTACAACACTCCACCACTACAAAAGGATCTCGTCCCGAGATCTAGGACTGGAAAAACTCTGGGTAGTCAGAATGGAGGTGATCCTCGCGTTCCCAGGTGGCTTCACGGTCGGAATGATGTGACCACTTGACTTTGAGGAATTTGATAGACTTGTTGCAAGTCTTGCGCTCAGTTTCTTCAAGAATAGCAACGGGGTGCTCATGATAAGACAGGTCTTCTTGGAGATCAATGTCTTCGAAGTTGACGGTGCGGTCAGGAGTCTTGAAGCACTTGCGGAGTTGAGACACGTGAAACACGTCGTGCACGTTTGCAAAGTTGGAGGGAAGCTCAAGTTGATAGGCGAGATCGCCTCTCTTGCTGATGATCTTGAAAGGACCCACGTATCTAGGGGCAAGCTTCCCTTTGATACTGAAGCGACGAGTACCTTCCATTGGAGAGACGCGGAGGTAGACATGGTCTCCGATCTCGAAAGCCAAGTCACGATGCTTGCTATCATAGTAACTCTTCTGGCGCGATTGCGCGGCTTTGAGATTATCACGAATGACTTTGCACATTTCTTCTACCTCTGTGATCAAGTCATTTCCAAGAAGTTGACGTTCACCAGTCTCTGACCAGTTAAGAGGAGTATGGCACTTCCTGCCATAGAGAATCTCGAATGGGGCCTTGCTCGAACTCGCTTGGAAGCTGTTGTTGTAGGAGAACTCGGCATATGGAAGACAATCTTCCCACTTCATACCGAAAGAGATGACGCAAGCCCTCAGCATATCTTCAAGAATCTGTTTTACTCGCTCGACTTGGCCACTGGTTTGAGGATGAAAAGATGTGCTGAAGCGAATGTTGGTGCCCATGGCCTTCTGAAAAGAATCCCAAAACTTGGAGGTAATGATGCTGCCACGATCTGGAGATATCAACTGCGGAATGCCATGCAGAGAGACAATCCTGGAGGTATATAGCTCTGCCAACTAAGCTGTTGCGATAGATTCTTTGATAGGAAGGAAATGAGCCACTTTATTGAGTTTGTCGATGACAACAAAGATAGCATCATTGCCACACTTGGACTTTGGAAATCCAGTCATGAAATCCATCTCAATGTGGTCAAACTTCCATTCTGGAATGACAAGAGGTTGGAGGAGACCAGCTGGTCGTTGGTGTTCTACTTTCACTCTTCTGCAGACATCACATTCATTCATGAACTGAGCAATCTCGCACTTCATTCGAGTCCACCAATACGACTACTTGAGGTCCTGGTACATCTTTGTACTTCCAGGGTGAATAGAGAGGAGTGAATTGTGAGCCTCGTTCATAATGACTTTGCGAAGGTCACCTTTAGGCACAACAATGCGATCCTCGAAGAATAGAGTATCCTTGTCATCAAGACGATAACACTTGTACTTGGGTTGACTCTTAGCAATCCCAATCTTCACCTTATTCACCATAGCCTCAAGAAGTTGAGCCTCACAAATCTGATCTTCCAAAGTAGGAGAGACTTGGAGGTTGGCGAGGAAACCTTGAGGAACAACTTGAAGATTGAGTTTATGGAAAGCTGCACAAAGCTCGGGTTGGTAAGGCATGATAATCAGACTATAGCTGCATGACGTTCCTGCTCAATACATCAACAATTACATTGGCCTTGCCTGGAGTATATTCGATACTCGGATTATACTCTTGAATCATTTCGACCCAACGAGTCTGCATGAGGTTGAGATTAGGCTGAGTGAAGATGTACTTGAGACTCTTGTGATCAGTGAAGATGTCCACTTTTCTTCCCAATAAGAGATGTCTCCAAGTTAAAAGAGCATGAACAACTGCCGCCAACTCGAGGTCATGAGTGGGGTAGTTATTTTCGTTGGGCTTCAACTGGGGAGAGGTATAGGCCACAACTTTCTTCTCTTGCATCAACACTGCACCAAGACCTTGAAGGGAAGCATCATAGAATACCTCGAACGGTTTGGATTCATCAGGAGGAGTCAGAACTGGAGCAATGACTAATTTCTCTTTGAGGGTGTTGAAAGCGATGTCACATTCAGGAGACCAGACGTACTTCACGTGCTTTTGGAGAAGGTTGAAAAGAGGCTTCGCGATCTTTGAAAAGTTCTCAACGAACCTTCGAGAATAGCTAGCGAGACCAAGGAAACTGCGGAGTTGCTTCACGTTCTGAGGTGGTTCCCAATTCACAATTGCAGACACCTTCTCAGGATTAACCGCTATGCCCTTGGCAGAAATGATATGCCCAAGGTAGAGAACCTCATCGAGCCAAAACTCACACTTAGAAAACTTCACATAGAACTGATGTTCTCTGAGTTTATCCAGCACCAAACGCAAGTGCTTGGCATGATCCTCCTTGTTCTTGGAAAAGACCAAAATGTCATCGAGGTAGACCAAGATGAAGTCATTTGTGTAGGCGTTGAAGATGAAGTTCATCATGCGAGAGAATGTTGGAGGAGCGTTGACAAGGCCGAAAGACATGACCATGTATTCATATGAACCAAAGCTTGTTCTGAATGCTGTCTTAGGGATATCTTCTTCACGAATGCGAATCTGATGATAGCCCATACGGAGATCAAGCTTGGAGAATACTTGAGCACCTTTGAGTTGTTCAAACAGCTCATTGATGTTGGGAAGTGGGTACTTGTTCTTTATGGTCTTCTTATTCAATGGACGGTAGTTAACACAGAGTCGGTCCGTTCCATCCTTCTTCTTCACAAAAAGAACTCCACAACCCCACGGAGAAGAACTAGGTCGGATGAGACCCATACGCTCTTGTTCATCGAGTTGTTTCTTCAGCTCCTTCAACTCTTCAGGTCCAAGCTTGTAAGGACGTTTGCAAACAGGTTCTGTGCCAGGCTCAAGATCGATGAAAAATTCAACTGGCCGGTGCGGAGGCATTCCTGGAAGCTCTTCTAGAAAGATGTCTTGATATTCGCAAACGACCGGAATTTGAGAGATGGCATCCAGCTCACCCTTCTCATTGAGAGAAAACAGACGAATGGTATCATCCCTTGCGGCAAAGACAATTACATCCTCAGACGAATGAGCCAATTGAATTTGCCTAGCGGCACAATCAAGGTGAGCCTTGTTCTTAGAAAGCCAATCCATACCGAGAATAAGATCAATATCTGAGTTACCAAGGACCACTGGAGAGGATAGAAACTTGTAGTCACCCAACGTGATAGAGACATCGGGAGCAACCAAACTAGAAGTCAAAAGCTTGCCAGGAGAAACAACTTGCATGACTTTGGGCATAACCTCAGTGTCAACATTGTGCTTCGATGCAAATGGGAATGACAAGAAAGAATGTGATGCACAAGTATCAAAAAGTACTTTTGCAGGAACATTGTTAACAAGAAGGTTACCCATGATGACATCTGACGAGTCCTCTGCCTGAGCTGCATTCATCATGTTGAGCTTGGCGTCCTTGGGGTTATGCTTGACCACTGCGGTACTGACAAATCTCACAGGAGGAGGAGGAGGAAGACGCCTCTGATTGAAGCATTTGTTGGCATAGTGACCCTTCTGCTGACACTTGTTGCACGTGACCTCCGAGAGCGGACGGTGATACGGAGCACTTGATCTTGGAGCTTGAGACGAAGTCTTGTTCTGAAAGCTAGGGTTGGGTGGGTGGGAAGATCCACTGCCACCTTTGCTCTTCTGTTGATAAGGCTGATGGAACGGAGGAGGAGGCAGCCAATACTTTTGCTGCTTAGGCACCACTTGAGTTGAGGAAGAAGAAGTCACATCTCTGACTCGCTTCTTGGAAGCATCGCACTTCAGTTGGGCAGCCTCTTGCTTCATTGCCATGTTGTAAAACTCATCGTACTTCTTCGGCTCAAAAAGGATGAGAGCTAGTTGGAGTTCTTCTCTGAGGCCACCTCTGAACTGGTATATCATCCTCCTCTTGTCAGGGACGTCCTGCTTAGCGAAATGGGCGAGCTTCTGAAACATGATGTTGTACTGGTAAACAGTCAAAGTGCCTTGCTTCAGGTTGCGGAATTCCTCACGCTTGCTCTTAACAACACTCTGAGGAATGTGATGAGCTTTGAAGTCTTGACGGAATTCATCCCAGGTAATCACACGGCCTCCTCTGGAATCTTTGTACTGCTGAAACCATTCTGCAGCTTGGTCTTTGAGTTGGAACGAAGCGAACTTGACAAAGTCCCCAGGCCTGACGTTGCTGCACTCGAAATTCTTGCAGATATCCACGAGCCAATCATCAGCATCTGTTGCCTCAACACAGTTGCTGAAGGTCTTTGGCTGATTAGCGAGGAACTGGTTTAGTGTAGCAAACTGATTCCGATTGTTGCCATGGACTTGATTCCCTTGGTTGCGCTCTTGCAAGATTTGCAAAAGCATCTGCGTGTTTGCATTGGTAGCGGCCATCACAGCTTGCCATGCCTCCGGAGGTGGAGGTGGTGGTGGCGGATCAGGATTCGGAGTCATGCGCGTTGGAGGAGCCATTCTGAAGAGGGTGACATCCATTAGCATCTTGACAGACAAATAATCAAGCTGAATCAAATGGATTGAAATTGCAACATATAGTCTTCACATCCGAACAAAATGAACGAATGCATTCCAATTGAAATGGTCACATTTCCATAAATTGAGAAGCCACTTAGATAGAGGTAGAAGAATAAAACAACAAGGTACGGACAAGAACAAATACTTGGTGAGGATTACCCAATCACAAAGCAAATATCCGCGGAAGAATTACTAGAGCTACAAGAATTCCCACCTATGGAACTCCCGAACCTTTCCGGTTATGCAATCAGGTGTTGGGGATACAGGGGAAGCATAATATCTCACCCAAAGCTAGCAAATCCTACGTCCAGCTGTATCCATCCTTCAACACATAACCAAGAAACCTTCGGAAATCATTTACCTCAACCTTCGAAAAGCATCCGTTATACGAGTTATGGCAATACTCCCGAACTCCTGCCCCAGTACTAGGTGGCGTCGAGGTTATCTCACCAACAACTGCATAAAAGAGATTTTCGATGTCGGCGAAACTCAGGTATTCCAGAATTGCAATGATAAAATTGTGACGACAACACCTCGGAGCTCAACTTCCCGGGACACTGCCACAACCCCTAAATGTCAGGAGGCACCAAGAACAATGTTCTCGTCACAAAACCATCGGAACGATTCCAAGATACCCGCGTGATCCCAATTTTTTTTGTGAAATTTGAGAAGAGAAGAGTCAAAACTCTACGTCAGGATGCCTCACCAGAGCGACGAAGGGACCAAGGAGTAAAAAGAAGTCTTACTCTCCGATATATATATATAATTCCTAAATGACTCAAAACATTTTTCTAGACTCAACAACGCCAACAATTCGATCAAGCAGGAGGCTCCTAAGGTTGGGGAAGGCTCTGATTACCAACTTGTAATGCCCTCGATGCGGCTATATCTCCCACGTGTCGAAGCACGACTTAGATGCATAACCGCATTGAAAGCAATGTCACAAGTGAGGTAATCTTCACAACATACCATGTAAATAAATAAAGGGAAAAGGATACATAGTTGGCTTACACTCACCACGTCACACAAATACATAATTAACATTACATGCATCCAAATACACTCAAGGTCCGACTACGGAACCAAAATGAAGATAAACCCCAAATGCAACATAGTCCCCGATCACCCCAACTGGGCACCACTACTGATCATCTGGAAATACACGTAGTAACGTCCTGAGTCCTCATCGAACTCCCACTTGAGCTCTGTCGAATCACCTGGAATGGCATCATCGGTCCCTGCATCTGGTTTTGGAAGTAATCTGTGAGTCACGGGGACTCAGCAATCTCACACCCTCGCGATCAAGACTATTTAAGCTTATAGGAAGGGTAAAAGTATGATGTGGAGCTGCAGCAAGCGACTAGCATATTTGGTGGCTAACATATTCGCAAAAGAGAGCGCGAAGAGAAGGCAAAGGCACAGTCGATGAACTATGATCAAGAAGTGATCCTAGAACAACCTACGTCAAGCATTACTACAACACTGTGTTCACTTCCCGGACTCCGCTGAGAAGAGACCATCACGGTAACACACTCAGTTGATTCATTTTAATTAAGTTAAGTTCAAGTCTTCTACAACCGGACATTAACAAATTCCCATCTGCCCGTTTACTGTGGGCATGGCTTTCAAAAGTTCAAATCCCTGCAGGGGAGTCCCATCTTAGCCCATCACAAGCTCTCATGGTCAATGAAGGATATTCCTTCTCCCAAGACAATCCGATCAGGCTCGGCATCCCGATTACAAGACATCCTCGACAATGGTAAAACAAGTCCAGCAACACCGCCCAAATGTGCCGACAAATCCCGATAGGAGCTGCACATATCTCGTTCTCAGGGCACACTCAGATGAGACATCCTACGAGTAAAACCAACCTTCAAGTTGCCCCGAGGTGGCCCTGCAGTTTACTCGGTCGGACCAACACTCAGAGGAGCACTGGCCCAGGAGGGTTTAAATAAAGATGACCCTTGGGCTACGGAAACCCAAGGGAAAAAGAGGCTAGGTGGCAAATGGTAAAACCAAGGTTGGGCATTGCTGGAAGAGTTTTATTCAAGGCGAACTGTCAAGGGGTTCCCATTATAACCCAACCGTGTAAGGAACGCAAAAACCAGGAACATAACACCGATATGATGGAAACTAGGGCGGCAAGAGTGGAACAAAACACTAGGCATAAGGCCGAGCCTTGAACCCTTTACCAAGTATATAGGTCCATTAAGATAAACAAGATAATATGGTGATATCCCAACAATAAACAAGTTCCAACAAGGAACAATCTCCAATCTTCACCTGCAACTAGCAACGCTATAAGAGGGGCTGAGCAAAGCGGTAACATAGCCAAACAACGGTTTGCCAGGACAAGGTGGGTTAGAGGCTTGACATGGCAATATGGGAGGCATTATAAGCAAGTGTTAGGTTTCGTAGCATAGGCATAGCAAAAGAGCGAGCATCTAGCAAGCAAAGATATAATTGATTTCGAGGGTATGGTCATCTTGCCTGCAAAGTTCTCAGAGTTGCCTTGATCCTCGTAAGCGTACTCAATGGGCTCCTCGATAATGTACTCATCTCCCGGCTCTACCCAAGCAAGAACAACAAGCAAAAGGAACACAATCAACCATGTGCAATGCTCAAACAACATGATGCAAACATGGTATTATATGCGGGATGCGGTATGTGATGCATATGCATGATTTGGAAAGGAATGAATGAACCTGGCCTCAACATGGAATTCCAAGAGTGCTACTGGAAAGAGGAGATGATTTCGGTCGAAATTGATATAAAGATCACCGGAATCGGATGCACGGTTTGGAAATGGCAAGCAAAACAAATATGGCATCGGTCTGCGATAAACAGCATGTAGCCATCTAAATGCATCAAGATAAATATGCTACAGCACTCAAACATTGCAACAAAATACATGGCAGGGATCCACTCATGATGCTTGACAAAAGATGAACACTGAGCTACGGCTAATTCACTCTTTACCAGGTTCAAACAAGCATGACAAAAGTGCAACAGATAACAGGTTACATACTTAGAGAAAATAACACAAGTCAGGAATTATCATCAGGAAGCAATCTTTAGAGCATGAAAACTACATGCTACAGGAACATATCATGGAAAAGCAAGGCATGGAATGAAGATACTCAAGGCATATAACAAAAGTCCCTTAGTGACCATGAGCCAAAAGGGATCAGAAAATACAATTGTAACCATGTGAACATAGCAAAAACATAAACAGATTCAGACTTAGTGAAAAACCAGAGCATGCAAAACAGTTAACAAGTAGGCATGTTTATGAGCTCGATGCACTCACTACGAGGCATTGCATGACACTCTAAGCATACACCCAGCAAGTAGACATGGCATAGAAGCTAGACATGGCAAGAACAACAACATAGCATGCACGGATCAACAACAACAAGCTCGGCAAAATCGCTAAACATGTTAACAATCTGCTAGGAACATTTTATAGCAAAAGTAGAACTCGATTGACTCAAGCTAGGATGCTCCATAATTGCAAACAAAGATATGGATGGATAGAGGACCACAATATCTACAAAACATCCTTACTGGTCATGCCCAAAAGATAAACGGATCACTAGGAAACAAGATGAACATATGGCATAAAAACAATAACAGGATAGGGACAGTGAAATTCTAAGTCCCTGAAATCAGCATCATTGAGTAAGCTACTTTGCATGCTTGTGCTAGTCACCAAAAAGATCACAAAAATACATGGCATACACCCCTGTAAAGATGGCATGGCATTTTTCAAAACATATGTAGAGCTCAGGATCATAGCATGCACACATTAATCATGGCAAAAATGACAAAAGTGCATTTGCTGAAACAGATCTGAAACTATCCTCACATAGCCCTCTTCCAACAGCATTTCGGGCATCAAGATGAGGTCAAATGAAAATGATGCAATGAGATGAAATGATGTACTCGTCGAGACGAACATTTTGATATGCTACACGCACGAATCGGAGCTACGACGAGGAAGTTATGGCATGTCAAAGTATGCACAAAAGTTAGGGTCAGGGACGAAAAAGTCAACCGAGAGGGGATCTAGATCTGGATCCAGCCGGCTGCACTGTAGCACGCACGCAGCCTGAGGTTCGCCGGAGAAGAGGGGGTTCGCCGGAGTAGTCGCGGGCTTGCCGGGGCGAGGAGGTGAGGAAGGAGTCGCCGGGGCCGGCCGGACGGCGAGGGCGCCGCGGTGGTGGCCTTGGCGACGAGGGGCGTCACCACCGGCGTCGGGCGGCGAGGATGGACGCGGCGGCTGGTCGGGGCGGCGCGCCGGAGTAGCGGCTTGCCGGCACGGCGAAGGGGAGACGGCGGGCGGCGGAGGAACGGCCTCGGGCGGCTCCTGCTCCCAGGCGGCGGGGCGCGGGCGATGGGCCGGGAGGGCCGGTGACGGGCCCCGCGGGCCCTGGCGGATCTGGCGAAGTGGGGCACCGCAGTGGCTGACGTGGCGGCGTTTGGTTGGTCGGCAGCGGCGGGCGGACGTGTTCGGCCCAATTCGGACACGTCCGGCGGCGAGGGGAGCAAATTTTTAGGGTTAGGGGTGGAGGAGACCTGGGATTTTCGTGGAGGGACCTATATATAGAGGTAGGAGGAGCTAGGAAGCTCCAAATGAGGTGCGGTTTTCGGCCACGTGATCGTGATCGAACGCTCTAGATGATGGAGGAGGTTTAGGTGGGTTTTGGGCCACTTTGGAGGGGTGTTGGGCTGCAACACACTCGAGGCCTTTTTGGTCCCTCGGTTAACTGTTGGAGTATCAAACGAAGTCCAAATGGCACGAAACTTGACAGGCGGTCTACCGGTAGTAAACCAAGGCCACATGACAAGTCTCGGTCCAATTCAAAAATGTTTAACTCCCACACACAAAAAGAGGTAGAAAGGGACACCGGAGGACATAGGAGCGCCGGAATGCAAAACGGACAACGGGGAAAATGCTCGGATGCATGAGACGCACATGTATGCAAATGCAATGCACATGATGACATGATATGAGATGCATGACAAAGACAAAACAAATGGAGGCAAAAACCCGACAACGAAGAAATAAAATAACTTAGTGCCGGAAACGGCAAGAGTTGGAATACAAATAAGGTAAATTACATCCGGGGTGTTACACCTAGGTAGATTAAACGAGAAGTTTACGCGGGTAGACTGAGGAGTGGGGCGTGTCCCTGTACGTGCCCATCCTTCTAGCATTACATGTGCCACTGGCTAGTTGAGGTCACCCTTTCGAATCACCATGGCAAGACATTTTATGTTTCCTTTTTATTTATGCACCTCTCCTGATAGGTGGGACCTATGCAAACGGATAAAAGTCCTTCTTCGCACTTCCGCATGCACGAGAATTTGGTTCTGCTTGCAATATGGATGATACCTGGAGGATGAAGTGAACCCAGAGGCATGCTAGCACAGGTGTACTACTCATGTTCCTACTACTCCTACTACTAGTAGTAGTACAATTGTGGTACACTTGATGGTCAAAATACTATTATTCATTCGGTCCTCACAGTGAAGTGACAAGACCCTGCGCCCGAGGTGACACCAGTCCAGGCGGCGTGTCCGGGTTACCAAAGTCAGCCTCACCTTGTGCATTATGCAGTCACTGTCGCCGCCACTATATAGCATGCCTCACCTCGTCTCCCTCTCCCCTAGAACCACTTCATCTCCATCTCCATCTCATCGGAGATCCTGAGGTCACTCTTCATCATCTCACTGTGCCCCTGCGTACCCTCGCCTCACTTGCCTCCCCCAGTACCACTATTCCCTTGCTAGCCGCTCCAGCACCGAGAGCCTTCTCCCTCGTAAATCAAGCCCGCCAAAACCCCACCTTCCAAACTCCACCATGGCCGAACGCAAACCGCACAACATCCATATGAGCCACGATTGGAGAAATCTCCCCAGTGACATCCTCGACCTCTGTTGTTCATGTATGGATAGATTGAGCGCCATGCGGCTGGCTGCATGCTTGAGGGGCATGCACATGGCCATCATCGAAGCGAGGCCTAAGCTTTTCAAGACACCTTGCTGCTGCTATCTAGTCTTGCGAGATTTTCTCACCATGACACAGAGGCGTACATGATGCCCCTCGACTTCAATCCGACCTCCATTAGCCGAAACTTCTTTGTAGGTATGTAGTGGGTCACCGCACATCATTTCCCTCGACTTTGATCCAATCACCATCACCCAAACTTCTTGCAGGTATGTACTGGGTCGGCATGAACTCCCATTAGATGGCTGTCGTTAGAGAAGACGGGAAAAAGTTGGTGCTCGTGAACTTCCAGACCTCCCATGAGATTATCCTTCCTCCGTTGGATGATATAGAGTTTTACCATCGCGGTCCAAGTCATCTAGATTACGTCGTCAGTTGGACGCACCTTGTTTTGCAGAAGATTGTAATCTGCCAAGTGCCCACATGACATGCGGATTATGCAGACTTCAAGCTAATTGCCTTGTTCGACAAGGGACTCGCCTATCTTTCCGCTGGTGCCTTCTTTAGCTGGAGACAGCTCAGCTCGCAGTGGATCATCGTCAAAGCTAATACACACTTCTGTGATGCTACTGAACACAATGGCATCATCTACGCGACTGACAAAGCAGATGGCACCACGTATTGCTGGGACGACGCGTGTAAGTTGTTTCTGTATGATGTTAATGTAGAAACATGCATCACACTATAGGTTTCATCTAACCATACATTAGGGAAGTAAATGTGCATATGGAGAACTCTATATTTGGAAGTAGTCAAATCCTGTAATGCTTACCATGTGTACGTACCTATGTTCACCCTTCAGCAATCAATGGCTAGAATAATATGCTCACAAAATTTTTGCCCAAAAAACATGTGTATATAACAATGCATGGTCTGTTAGTTTCCTTGAAGAATTTGTTTGTGAGGACAGAACATGATTACATAACATGCATGACATTGTAGTTTCCTGTGAAGAATCGATTGTGATCTAACATGAGTATAACCATCCATGGCACTTCTATATTTTCGAACCCAGTATACATTTCCCTGTATTTTCCTCCCAGTTCCAACAGGGACATATCAATGTTGTTTCTTGCATTATCCTACTCATACTCTGAACAATGCCGATCTTACATTAACAATGCCTGTCATTTTTGATATGATGCAGTGTCCCTACAATTACTACCCTTTGTAATCACACCATATTTGCCAAAAACAGGGAAGCACAACTGGTTCATTGCTCAATCAGACGACGGAAAAATACTGGTGATCATTCGGACACATGAGCTGAAAAAGTTATATTGCAAAAACCCCACTATATGCAAGCACCATGAACTACGTGAGTATCCTGACAGTGGCTGTTACGTGTATTAGCAGGATACCGATTTGTTGGGGCCTTCGGGATTTTTGAGTTGGAGACGGGTAAACAGCCTTGGTTCACACTCTCTATTTCTCGGACTCAATTATCCGATTAACCAGGAGATCACCGTTGGAAAGGACCTTGATGGTAGAGAGGCTCTGATTGCTATGGAAAACTGTGTCTACATGGCGAGCCCTAGGAGTTCAGGAGCAAACTCCCCTGATTGTCAACCATACAGCATGCGGCCAAAAGAAGGTGAGAATGACAAAGGCATCTGGTTAACTTTGATCCTTGGATGTGTCGAGTCCGACAGGCAGTGATGTGGTTCAAGCCTTCAGGTTGATAGGTAATTGGGCTGTTGGGTTGAAAGGGTGGAGTACTGGTGTCTCCGAATCACTGGTGGCTGAACCAGGGCTGCAAATTATGATGGTGTTGGATCATCCCTCTTCGAATGACTTCTTGTATTTGCTGCTTGTTCTGGATGGGTAGTTCTCTCTTTTGTTATGCATATTCCTTGTCATTTTGTCATCCTCGTCTATGTCACTCTTACTATGTAATAGTTTCCTCTATTTAGAATGTCATTCTCGTCTAGATCACGAGAGTCTGAGCGCCGCAGATGGGTGCGTTGGTGGTGTAGCAAGACTTCTTATGAACTATCATGTCTTGTTGTTCATGTCAGTAGTGTTTGAATGCTGTATATATCATTGTTTTGAACTGTTTATTGTCTCGAACTGCTAGTGGGCTAAATGAGGGCATCACCATTCTCTAGTGTTCAGAGTATATCTCCTTTTTTAGGTTATAATTTGAGCTCAGTGTCTTTTAGATGATGTACACTTGTTTGGGCCAGTGAGGTGTCGTTGAATATGGGCCGAGGAGTAACACAATGCCAAATAGGTCAATTATGACTCTCAGGCCGGGCTCTCAAAAGATCCTAAAAAAGGCCGAGCTCTCAAAAAAAGAAAGAATAGGGACTCTTAGGCCGACACGTGGGCGCCATCGGTGTTTTCGTGCACTTGCGCGCCGAGAGCATATTGGCGCGTGTTCAAAATTCATGCTACCTTTTCATCCCCAATCTCCCACCTCTCCCCCACCTCTGGAATCTCGATTCCTACACCAGTTCCCCCAAATCCCCCTCCTGTACTCCTTGTACTCAAGTGCACTATCATGTCGCTAGTCAACGCGGATCTCTGAGCCAGAGATCCTGAGGTCCGTCCTGCCTTCGGGCGCTGCATGTTGTCGCTCAACAGTGGCATGGCGGTTCTTGATGACCAGTTTGACGGCAAAGTGCTGATGGTAACCATCAACGGCGACCGGCCTCCCGTCTCATCGGACGACCTTGTCAAAGCTCTTGGCATTGCACATGGCACAAAATAAGTGACTTGCTCGTCGAAGTCTGTCCGCCACCGGCTGATTTCTTCGTCAGGTTTCGGACAACTTTCGACTGTAGTCGTGTGTTCGAATCTTCCCGGCGTTTGTTCTGCGATGGCGTGCTGGTGAGCTTTGATCGGTGGCACCCAGGATGGGGCTTGGTGCCCTCTGAGCTTGAGTTTCTAACAAAGCTTACCTTCCACGGCATGCCTCGACGTGCTTGGAATAGCGAGTCCATGAATGAGCTTACCAACGACCTTAGAGGTGAGCTCGTAAGTATGTTTGTTCCACCAAACAGCTGGGCTCTAACGGTTATGGCATGGATGATGATTAGGAAATCAATAACATTGTCACACCCACATCCCCTACTGCTACATATACTGGACCAATTATTAGAGCTCGCGCACGTCAATCAATTTATTAGGCACTTTCGTTTCTTGGTAATGATTCTAATGTTTATGAGGATATGATGCTGGCTAAATTGGATACATTTGTTTTGCTTACAAATGAAGGGCCTAGCATGGATAAGAGGGATGAACACTAGAGCAAGGCCAAGCATGGAGATGATGGCATGCGCAAGGGGAACAAGAACAGAGTTGCAAGTGATGATTTCAGGACTATGAAGCCACCATAAGGAGTGCATGAAGCCTTGGACAAAATATACAAGAGGCGACTTCATAAATTTTGTCTAGAGGCTATTCTTGGTGCTGTGTCACCTTATTATTGGGCCAGGCCCATGTAATTTCGAAATACTAAAGTATAGGCTGTTTTTAGAGTCAGTATGTGTGGGGAAACAAGAGTTAGGGTTTGTTTCGGACCCCTCCTCCAAGGGCCACGGAATTCCCCCCTCTTCCTCCATATATACATCCCTTAGGGCATCGATTGGACTTTGGGTTTTGTTTAGATTAAAAGTTCGCCATAGCTGCAACTTCGCGTACTTCGTTTGTGTTCAACGACCAGACCAAGATGTCACAGAACCCCACCTTGATCAATAAAGCTTTCATCTTATATTCGCAATATCCAGATTGCAATCTTAGTTTCTTGCTCGTTCTTCATTTGCTTGCAGGAAATAGACCTTTGTGGTCAGGTTGATCGTGCTCCGGCGTGGTCAATATCCTCTCGGAGTTGGTTTAGCGATTGCTAAGGCGCGACGTCCTCGCACATTCGTAGTCGGATCGTCAAAGTCGACTTCCACCAAAGTGATATCCATCATCTCATCAAAAGATGGGACACCTTTACCTCTATCAAGTGGTATCAGATTTCTAGGTTACTCGGTGAGATTTTACAGTTTTTCGTAATTTAGATCGAGTATGTTCTTCATACCTACAGTCCATGAAAAAGCGAAAAAATTAGGGTTAGTTCATCATATCCGAACCAATCTGAGCCTTTGCATAATCTTTTTAGGGTTTTGCATTGTTGAATTTGTGGTTGCATTGTCATGTCTAGTTGCTAGTCTTAGTATCTAGTCCTTTAGAGTTTCGAGTTATGTTCACAAGTTGTCACGCCGTCGCCGCACCATTGTCATCACCGCTGCCATATACCACCATCGTCATCACCGCTGCCATATACCACCATCGTCATCACCACTGCCATATACCACCATCCTCATCACCGCTGTCATATACCACCATCGTCATCACCGCTGCCATATACCACCATCGTCATCACCGCTGCCTTTAGCACATATCCACCGCCATCATGCGAATCCGAGTCCACGTCCACCACAGATTAGCCACCAGTTCGTGCTCCACCACCTATCATATACCATCATCACCAGTCCGAGTTCCCCCAGATTCATATCCGCCACCAGTCCTAGTCTGAGTCTAGTATTTGTTCCTTTATTTTCGAGTTCCAGATCACGCGATACTTTAAGTTGTGACCAAGTCGGACTCCCCAACTTCCGTGCTACCCGAAGTAGAAAAATAGTTCCAAACTTCCGTGCTACCCGAAGTCTGGAAAATTTTGGCTAGGCAGTTTGTAGACCGTTTATAGACTTTTTCGAAAAAAAATATTGTTGTGGAGCAAAAAAAGGAGGAAAAAGGTGAAAAAAGAGATTTTTTTCGAAGTGCGCTCCTCCCTTGTTTACGTGCAGCGCCGTGATTTTGTTAGTGTTCTAGGCTCGCGTCTCTAGCACAGTCTAGCCTCAGACCAGCACAGTACCATCATTGAGCGTTTATTCAACTTTGCATCTCTGAATTGATTACTGCTAATCTTTTTGCTACCATATTATAAGCCTTCCTAGCTCCACATAAATCTACGTCGTGCGTTTGACTCTCCCTGGTAATCGCTCTATCCAAGCTTTGAGAGTTTTGACTACATTGGTTGTCGATCACCGTCTGCTGCTGGGTAAGAACTGGTAAGAATTTGAGATTTGCTTGACGGATTTGTGATACCCACCACCACCACTTGTTAATAGTTTGTAGGATCATATTCTTGTGTGTTTCTATTGTTGCTAACCATGGCAGGATCACAAGCCGACGAGATTGACTGGGAGAACTTGACGAACAAGGAGTTTCATGATAAGTTTCAGCGAATGATGAGTGGATAGGTGCAAGATGTACTAAACAGTTTTGAAGAGGCCATGGAGAAGATAGATGGCATGAAGAAGACGTTCGAAACAATGCTCGATAACAAGTTTACTGAATTGCTTTCGCATTTTCCACCACGACTGCCGGCTGCACCCGTCGCACCTCTACAACAACAACAACAACAACAACAAGAACGTCGCCTTCCAAATCAAGTGGGTCGAGCACTGCGCGTTCCCATTAACCCTGGGCAAAATTCTGGTGCCGCTGTTGATTCTTCTGTAGCTCATGCTGCTACTGTGGAGGTGGAGGACAATTATGAGGATGAGGTTGATCAAAATCAGAACTATGTGTAACCACCAACACCACCACCACCAGGTCATCCTCATGCATATCATCGCAATGGTAGGGCTGCACCACCACCTGAGGTACGAGATCATGACAATTTCCTAAACTAAAACTGAATATTCCACCCCTCAAGGGTAGATATGTTACTGATATATATCTTACTTGGGAGTTAGAAACTGAACAGTGATTTACATGTTTACAATATCCTGAGGAGAGACGTGTTCCTGCTGTTGTTTGTGCTTTTACTAGCTTTGCATGTGTTTGGTGGTCTGAACATTGTAGATTATACCCTATTCCATCTACTTGAGTTACTTTGAAAACTACTATGCATACTCGTTGGGTTCCACCATATTATTAACGTGAATTACTTAAAAAATTGCAGCGTTTAAGACAAGGAAAAAATTATGTAGAAGAATACTATTAGGAATTACAAACTGGCATGATTAGATGTGGTATTGTTGAGGAGAATGAAGCTATGCTTGCATGTTTTATGGGTGGATTAAAGAGAGAGATTAAGACCATTCTAGAGTATAAGGAGTATAATAATATCACTCGTTTATTCCATCTTGCTTGTAAAGCTGAACGTGAAGTGCAGGATCGACAGGCATTGGCGCGAACTAACTTTTCCGCAGGTCAACCTTCATCGTGGACACCACGTGCATCCTTTACTTCCACCGCACAAGCACCTCCATCAGGTGCCACTCCAGCCGTGATGGAAGAAAGCAGGCACAACGACAACTATCTTCCAAGAGCACACCTGTCAGGCCTACGCAGAGCTCTTCTTCTTCCATGGCATCAACAGGGCACACAAGTGATATTATTTCTCATCATTGTAAGGGAATAGGACATTTTGCGAGAGAATGCAAATCTCAGTGTGTGATGATCGCTACTAAGGATGGTGGGTATGAGTCCGCTAGTGACTATGATGAGGAGACTTTGGCTCTTATTACACATGAAGAACACGGTGGGGATGATTCTGATCATGAGACACAATAGATGGCTGCTGAAGATGCTGACATGTATGAATGTTTAGTTGCTCAACGTGTTTTGAGTGTGCAGGTTACACAAGCTGAGCAAAATCAGAGGCATAATTTGTTCCATACAAAGGGAGTTGTGAAGGAACATTCTGTTCCCGTCATCATAGATGGAGGGAGCTGCAACAACTTGGCTATCATGGAGATGGTGGTGAAGTTATCTCTCACCACAAGACCACATCCACGTCCTTACTACATCCAATGGTTCAACAACAACGGCAAGGTTAAGGTAACACATACTGTTCGTGTGCATTTTAGTATCTCTACATATGTTGATTATGTTGATTGTGATGTGGTACCTATGCAAGCACGTTCCTTATTACTTGGTAGACTATGGCAATTTGATAAAAATTCTGTACACCATGGTAGAAACAATCAGTATACTCTTGTTCATAAGGACAAAAATATTACTTTGCTTCCTATGACTCCTGATTCCATTTTGAAAGATGATATTCATAGAGCTAATAAAGCAAAACAGGAGAAACATAAGAGTGAAAAGAAGATTGTGGCAAAAGAATTTGAGCAACAAATGAAGCCTAATAAACCATCTAGTGTTGCTTCTGAAATTAAATTCAAAAGTGCATGTTTACTTGCCACCAAATCTGATATTGATGATCTAGATTTCAGCAAATCTGTTTGCTATGCTTTTGTGTGCAAAGAGGTATTATTTTCATTCGAGGACATGCCTTCGTCATTGCCTTCTGCTATCACTAACATTTTGCAGGAGTTCGCTAACGTCTTTCCACAAGACGTGCCACCGGGATTACCACATATTCGAGGGATTGAGCATCATATTGACTTAATTCCCGGTGCTTTGCTGCCTAACCGTGCGCCATATCACACCAATCCAAAGGAGATGAAGGAGATTATGCGTCAAGTATAGGAGTTGCTCGACAAAGGTTATATACGCGAATCTCTTAGTCCTTGTGCTGTTCCTATTATACTAGTGCCAAAAAAGGATGGTACGTCACTTATGTGTGTTGATTGTAGAGGCATTAATAATATTACTATTCGTTATCGTCATCCTATTCCTAGGCTAGATGATATGCTGGATGAATTGAGTGGCTCTACAATATTCTCCAAAGTTTATTTGCGTAGTGGATACCATCAAATTCATATGAAATTGGGAGATGAATGGAAAACAACATTTAAAACTAAGTTTGGTTTATATGAGTGGTTAGTCATGCCTTTTGGGTTAACTAATGCACCTAGTACTTTCATGAGACTAATGAACGAAGTTTTAAGTGCTTTCATTGGACGATTTGTGGTAGTCTATTTTGATGATATACTGATTTATAGCAAATCTTTGGAAGAACATTTGGAACATTTACATGCTATTTTTATTGCTCCACATGATGCACGTTTGTTTGGTAACCTTGGGAAGTGCACCTTTTGCACCGACCGAGTATCTTTTCTTGGCTATGTTGTTACTCCACAGGGAATTGAAGTTGATAAAGCCAAGATTGAAGCTATTGATAGTTGGCCACAACCCAAAACGGTCACACAAGTGAGGAGTTTTCTTGGACTCACTAGTTTCTATAGGCGTTTTGTGAGAGATTTTAGCACCATTGCTGCACCTCTCAATGAGCTTACAAAGAAGGATGTGCCTTTTGTTTGGGGTACCGCACAGGAATAAGCTTTCATGGTATTGAAAGATAAGTCGACACATGCTCCTTTACTCCAACTTCCTAATTTTAATAAGACTTTTGAGCTTGAATGTGATGCTAGTGGAATTGGATTAGGAGGTGTGTTATTAAAAGATGGAAAACCTGTTGCATACTTTTCTGAAAAATTGAATGGGCCTAGTATGAACTATTCTACTTATGATAAAGAATTATATGCTCATGTTCAGACCTTAGAAACATGGCAACATTATTTATGGCCCAAAGAATTTGTTATACATTCTGATCATGAATTGAAACATAATAAAAGTCAAGCAAAACTGAACCGTAGACATGCTAAATGGGTTGAATTCATTGAGACTTTCCCTTATGTCATTAAACACAAGAAGGGTAAATAAAATGTTATTGCTGATGCATTTTCTCATCATTATACTATGCTTTCACAACTTGACTTTAAAATATCTGGTTTGGAGACTATCAAAGATCAAATGTGCATGATGTTGAATTTAAAGAGGTATCGTAGAATTGTAAAGAAGGTAGAACATGGAACAAGTTCGTCGTTAATGATGGATTTGTGTTTCGTGCTAACAAGCTATGCATTCCTGCTAGCTCCGTTCATCTTTTGTTGTTGCAGGAGGCGCATGGAGGAGGATTAATGGGGCACTTTGGCATGAAGAAGACGGAGGATATACTTGCTACACATTTCTTTTGGCCAAAGTTGAGAAGGGATGTTGAGTGTTTTGTTGCTCGCTGCACTACATGTCAAAAAGCTAAGTCACGGCTCAATCCTCATGGTTTATATATGCCTTTGCTTGTACCTAGTGTTCCTTGGGAGGATATATCTATGGACTTTGTTTTAGGTTTACCTCGAACAAAGAAGGGGAGGGATAGCATATTTGTTGTCGTGGATAGGTTCACGAAAATGGCACACTTTATACCATGTCATAAAAGTGATGATGCTGTTAATGTTGCTGATTTGTTCTTTTGTGAAATTATTCGCTTGCATGGTGTGCCAAATACTATTGTTTCAGATCATGATACTAAATTTCTTAGCCACTTTTGGAGGTGTTTATGGGCTAAGTTGGGGACTAAACTGCTTTTTAGTACTACTTGTCACCCCCAAACTAATGGACAAACTGAAGTAGTCAATAGAACATTGTCTACTATGCTTAGGGCTATTTGAAGAATAATAAAAAAATGTGGGAAGAATGCTTGCCTCATATTGAATTTTCTTATAATCATTTGTTGCATTCTACTACTAAGATGTGCCCTTTTGAAATTGTGTATGGTTTCCTACCTCGTGCACCTATTGATTTGTTGCCTCTGCCATCTTCCGAGAAGGTTAATTTTGATGCTAAAGAACGTGCTGAATTGATTTTAAAAATTCATGAGTTAACTAAGGAAAACATTGAGCGTATGGATGCTAAATATAAACTTGCTAGAGATAAGGGTAGAAAACATGTTGTGTTTGCACCTGGAGATCTTGTTTGGTTACATTTGTGTAAGGATAGATTTCCTAATTTGCGCAAATCAAAGCTAATGCCACGCGTTGATGGTCCTTTTAAGGGGTTAGAGAAAATAAATGATAATGCATATAAACTTGACCTACCTGCAGATTTTGGGGTTAGTCCCACTTTTAACATTTCAGATTTGAAGCCTTATTTGGGCGAGGAAGATGAGCTTCCGTCGAGGACGAATTCATTTCAAGAAGGGGAGGATGATGAGTACATCAATACCATTGTCACACCCACAACCCCTACTGCTACATATACTGGACCAATTACTAGAGCTCGCGCATGCCAATTAAATTATCAGGTACTTTCGTTTCTTGGTAATGATTCTAATGTTCATGAGAATATGATGCTGCCTAAATTGGATACATTTGTTTTGCTTACAAATGAAGGGTCTGGCATGGATAAGAGGGATGAACACTGGAGCAAGGCCAAGCATGGAGATGATGGCATGCGCAAGGGGAACAAGAACGGAGTTGCAAGTGATGATTTCAGGACTTCGAAGCCACCATAAGGAGTGCATGAAGCCTTGGACGAAATATACAAGAGGCCACTTCATAAATTTCGTCCAAAGGCTATTCTAGGTGCTGTGTCACCTTATTATTGGGCCAGGCCCATGTAATTTCGAAATACTAAAGTATAGGCTGTTTTTGGAGTCCGTATGTGTGGGGAAACAAGAGTTAGGGTTGGTTTCGGACCCCTCCTCCAAGGGCCACGAAATTCCCCCTCTCTTCCTCCATATATACTGCCCTTAGGGCGTCATTTAGACTTTGGGTTTTGTTTAGATTAGAAGTTCGCCATAGCTGCAACTTCGCGTACTTCGTTTGTGTTCAACGACCAGACCAAGACGTCACAGAACCCCACCTTGATCAATAAAGCTTTCATCTTATATTCGCAATATCCAGATTGCAATCTTTGTTTCCTACTTGTTCTTCGTTTGCTTGCAGGAAATAGACCTTCGTGGTCAGGTTGATCGTGCTCCGGCATGGTCAATAAGCTCTCGGAGTTGGTTTAGCGATTGCTAAGGTGCGACGTCCTCGCACGTTCATAGTCGGATCGTCAAAGTCGACTTCCACCAAAGCGATATCCATCATCTCAACGAAAGACGAGACACCTTTGCCTCTATCAGATGAAGAAGTCGTCCACCATACCAAAGGTGATTGGTGTTGAGATATCGGGGCAGGAACCGGGGTTGTACTATCCGTCACCACCAAGGCCGCTGCGGACCACGTTAGGAATATACCTGTATCAAGTGTTCGTGCATGTCGAAGAAGTGGTTGTAGGATCGAAAGTATGTCTAGAGGGGGGGTGATTAGACTACTTCACCAAATAAAAATCTAGCCTTTTCCCAATTTTAGTTCTTGGCAGATTTTAGCTATCTTAGCACAAGTCAAGAAATCTCCACACAATTCAAGCAAGCATGCACAAGAGTATATGAGCAGCGGAAAGTAAAGCATGCAACTTGCAAGAATGTAAAGGGAAGGGTTTGGAGGATTCAAACGCAATTGGAGACACGGATGTTTTTGTCGTGGTTCCGATAGGTGGTGCTATCGTACATCCACGTTGATGGAGACTTCAACCCACGGAGGGTAACGGTTGCGCGAGTGCACAGAGGGCTCCACCCATGAAGGGTCCACGAAGAAGCAACCTTGTCTATTCCATCACGGTCATCGCCCACGAAGGACTTGCCTCACTAGCGGTAGATCTTCACGAAGTAGGAGATCTCTTTGCCCTTACAAACTCCTTGGTTCAACTCCACAATCTTGTCAGAGGCTCCCAAGTGACACCTAGCCAATCTAGGAGACACCACTCTCCAAGAAGTAACAAATGGTGTGTTGATGATGAACTCCTTGCTCTTGTGCTTCAAATGATAGTCTCCCCAACACTCAACTCTCTCTCTCACAGGATCTGGATTTGGTGGAAAGAAGATTTGAGCGGAAAGCAACTTGGGGAAGGCTAGAGATCAATATTCATATGGTTGGAATGGAATATCTTGACCTCAACACAAGTGTAGGTGGTTCTCTCTCAGAAAATGTGTATTGGAAGTGTAGGTATGTTCTGATGGCTTTCACTATGAATGAAGAGTGGGTGGAGGGGTATATATAGCCTCCACACAAAATCTAACCGTTACACACAATTTGCCAAACTCGGTGGGACCGAATGGTTAAACTCGGTCGGACCGATTCAGCAAACCTAGTGACTGTTAGGATTTTCAGTGGGACTGAGATGCAACTCGGTAGGACCGATATGGTTAGGGCATAACGTAATCTCGGTGTGGCCGATTACACAAACTCGGTGGGACCGATTTTGGTAATAAGATAACCAGAGAGTTGGTCAGGTAAACTCAGTGGGACCGATTCGCTCATCTTGGTGAGACCTAAATGTTACAAAAGGGAAACATAGAGTTTACATTGCAATCTCGGTGGGACCGATCGCTCATCTCGGTAAGACCGAAACGTTACAAAGGGAAACAAAGAGATTACAATCCCATCTCAGTGAGACCGAGATCCCTATCGGTGAGACCGATTTGCCTAGGGTTTGTGGCAGTGGCTATGACATTTGAAACTCGGTGGCGCCTGATAGCAAGAATCAGTGGGGCCGAGTTTGACTTTTGGTTTAGGTCATATGTGGATGTGGGAAGGTAGTTGAGGATTTTGGAGCATATCACTAAGCATTTTGAGCAAGCAAGCCATTAAGCAGCACCTCATCCCTCCTTGATAGTATTGGCTTTTCCTATAGACTCAATGTGATCTTGGATCACTAAAATATAAAATGTAGAGTCTTGAGCTTCAAGCTTGAGCCAAACTTTTTGTCCTTAGAATTTTGAGGGATCCACTTTCCTCACCCATGCCATGCCATTCATTGAGCTTTTCCTGAAATATTAATCATGGAATAATGTTAGCTCAATGAGCTATATGTTGTTAGGAATTACCAAAACCACCCAGGGATAGTTGCACTTTCAATCTCCCCATTTTTGGTAATTGATGACAACATATAGATCAAAGCTTTGAAAAATGATAATAAGAGTGAACGATATTGTCGCTTTGAGAAGTATGTGAAAAGCAAGAGCTCCCCCTAAATTTGTGCATATCTTAAGATTTGCTTTGGACTGCAAATGAACAATGAGTTAGGATCATGGGTTACTCTTCCATGTCACATACATCTTGGTGGAGTGCTCAAAATGATAAAGATTGAATACATGCACTCATCACCAAGCAAAGTGAATGATCATATAAGGATAAGTAAGATAATATCATCTAACAAGCATAAGTGTAGCTTATGATCAACCACATGATCATCAATGTCTCACAGATAATAGCATAGTATCTCAAGCAATCAAAAGACAAACAAAGTTCAACCACCAAAGCAAGAGAGAACAAAAGCAAACTCTCTCTCTCTCTCTCTCGAAGCCTATGATCAATACATTTTTCTCCCCCTTTGGCAACAAGTTACCAAAAAGTTCATAGAAAATGCATAGCACTAAAACGTCTCTCAAGCTTGGTCTTCAGGTGGTGGTGTCCGGATGGCTTCAGTTGATGTGGATGGAGCTGATGGAATTGGTGCTGGAGCTGGTTGTGCTGGAAGTGTAGCTGGTGCAGATGAAGTGGCTCTAGTGTCTGGAGTATCAAACGAAGTCCAAATGGCACGAAACTTGACAGGCGGTCTACCGGTAGTAAACCAAGGCCACATGACAAGTCTCGGTCCAATTCAAAAATGTTTAACTCCCACACACAAAAAGAGGTAGAAAGGGACACCGGAGGACATAGGAGCGCCGGAATGCAAAACGGACAACGGGGAAAATGCTCGGATGCATGAGACGCACATGTATGCAAATGCAATGCACATGATGACATGATATGAGATGCATGACAAAGACAAAACAAATGGAGGCAAAAACCCGACAACGAAGAAATAAAATAACTTAGTGCCGGAAACGGCAAGAGTTGGAATACAAATAAGGTAAATTACATCCGGGGTGTTACACCTAGGTAGATTAAACGAGAAGTTTACGCGGGTAGACTGAGGAGTGGGGCGTGTCCCTGTACGTGCCCATCCTTCTAGCATTACATGTGCCACTGGCTAGTTGAGGTCACCCTTTCGAATCACCATGGCAAGACATTTTATGTTTCCTTTTTATTTATGCACCTCTCCTGATAGGTGGGACCTATGCAAACGGATAAAAGTCCTTCTTCGCACTTCCGCATGCACGAGAATTTGGTTCTGCTTGCAATATGGATGATACCTGGAGGATGAAGTGAACCCAGAGGCATGCTAGCACAGGTGTACTACTCATGTTCCTACTACTCCTACTACTAGTAGTAGTACAATTGTGGTACACTTGATGGTCAAAATACTATTATTCATTCGGTCCTCACAGTGAAGTGACAAGACCCTGCGCCCGAGGTGACACCAGTCCAGGCGGCGTGTCCGGGTTACCAAAGTCAGCCTCACCTTGTGCATTATGCAGTCACTGTCGCCGCCACTATATAGCATGCCTCACCTCGTCTCCCTCTCCCCTAGAACCACTTCATCTCCATCTCCATCTCATCGGAGATCCTGAGGTCACTCTTCATCATCTCACTGTGCCCCTGCGTACCCTCGCCTCACTTGCCTCCCCCAGTACCACTATTCCCTTGCTAGCCGCTCCAGCACCGAGAGCCTTCTCCCTCGTAAATCAAGCCCGCCAAAACCCCACCTTCCAAACTCCACCATGGCCGAACGCAAACCGCACAACATCCATATGAGCCACGATTGGAGAAATCTCCCCAGTGACATCCTCGACCTCTGTTGTTCATGTATGGATAGATTGAGCGCCATGCGGCTGGCTGCATGCTTGAGGGGCATGCACATGGCCATCATCGAAGCGAGGCCTAAGCTTTTCAAGACACCTTGCTGCTGCTATCTAGTCTTGCGAGATTTTCTCACCATGACACAGAGGCGTACATGATGCCCCTCGACTTCAATCCGACCTCCATTAGCCGAAACTTCTTTGTAGGTATGTAGTGGGTCACCGCACATCATTTCCCTCGACTTTGATCCAATCACCATCACCCAAACTTCTTGCAGGTATGTACTGGGTCGGCATGAACTCCCATTAGATGGCTGTCGTTAGAGAAGACGGGAAAAAGTTGGTGCTCGTGAACTTCCAGACCTCCCATGAGATTATCCTTCCTCCGTTGGATGATATAGAGTTTTACCATCGCGGTCCAAGTCATCTAGATTACGTCGTCAGTTGGACGCACCTTGTTTTGCAGAAGATTGTAATCTGCCAAGTGCCCACATGACATGCGGATTATGCAGACTTCAAGCTAATTGCCTTGTTCGACAAGGGACTCGCCTATCTTTCCGCTGGTGCCTTCTTTAGCTGGAGACAGCTCAGCTCGCAGTGGATCATCGTCAAAGCTAATACACACTTCTGTGATGCTACTGAACACAATGGCATCATCTACGCGACTGACAAAGCAGATGGCACCACGTATTGCTGGGACGACGCGTGTAAGTTGTTTCTGTATGATGTTAATGTAGAAACATGCATCACACTATAGGTTTCATCTAACCATACATTAGGGAAGTAAATGTGCATATGGAGAACTCTATATTTGGAAGTAGTCAAATCCTGTAATGCTTACCATGTGTACGTACCTATGTTCACCCTTCAGCAATCAATGGCTAGAATAATATGCTCACAAAATTTTTGCCCAAAAAACATGTGTATATAACAATGCATGGTCTGTTAGTTTCCTTGAAGAATTTGTTTGTGAGGACAGAACATGATTACATAACATGCATGACATTGTAGTTTCCTGTGAAGAATCGATTGTGATCTAACATGAGTATAACCATCCATGGCACTTCTATATTTTCGAACCCAGTATACATTTCCCTGTATTTTCCTCCCAGTTCCAACAGGGACATATCAATGTTGTTTCTTGCATTATCCTACTCATACTCTGAACAATGCCGATCTTACATTAACAATGCCTGTCATTTTTGATATGATGCAGTGTCCCTACAATTACTACCCTTTGTAATCACACCATATTTGCCAAAAACAGGGAAGCACAACTGGTTCATTGCTCAATCAGACGACGGAAAAATACTGGTGATCATTCGGACACATGAGCTGAAAAAGTTATATTGCAAAAACCCCACTATATGCAAGCACCATGAACTACGTGAGTATCCTGACAGTGGCTGTTACGTGTATTAGCAGGATACCGATTTGTTGGGGCCTTCGGGATTTTTGAGTTGGAGACGGGTAAACAGCCTTGGTTCACACTCTCTATTTCTCGGACTCAATTATCCGATTAACCAGGAGATCACCGTTGGAAAGGACCTTGATGGTAGAGAGGCTCTGATTGCTATGGAAAACTGTGTCTACATGGCGAGCCCTAGGAGTTCAGGAGCAAACTCCCCTGATTGTCAACCATACAGCATGCGGCCAAAAGAAGGTGAGAATGACAAAGGCATCTGGTTAACTTTGATCCTTGGATGTGTCGAGTCCGACAGGCAGTGATGTGGTTCAAGCCTTCAGGTTGATAGGTAATTGGGCTGTTGGGTTGAAAGGGTGGAGTACTGGTGTCTCCGAATCACTGGTGGCTGAACCAGGGCTGCAAATTATGATGGTGTTGGATCATCCCTCTTCGAATGACTTCTTGTATTTGCTGCTTGTTCTGGATGGGTAGTTCTCTCTTTTGTTATGCATATTCCTTGTCATTTTGTCATCCTCGTCTATGTCACTCTTACTATGTAATAGTTTCCTCTATTTAGAATGTCATTCTCGTCTAGATCACGAGAGTCTGAGCGCCGCAGATGGGTGCGTTGGTGGTGTAGCAAGACTTCTTATGAACTATCATGTCTTGTTGTTCATGTCAGTAGTGTTTGAATGCTGTATATATCATTGTTTTGAACTGTTTATTGTCTCGAACTGCTAGTGGGCTAAATGAGGGCATCACCATTCTCTAGTGTTCAGAGTATATCTCCTTTTTTAGGTTATAATTTGAGCTCAGTGTCTTTTAGATGATGTACACTTGTTTGGGCCAGTGAGGTGTCGTTGAATATGGGCCGAGGAGTAACACAATGCCAAATAGGTCAATTATGACTCTCAGGCCGGGCTCTCAAAAGATCCTAAAAAAGGCCGAGCTCTCAAAAAAAGAAAGAATAGGGACTCTTAGGCCGACACGTGGGCGCCATCGGTGTTTTCGTGCACTTGCGCGCCGAGAGCATATTGGCGCGTGTTCAAAATTCATGCTACCTTTTCATCCCCAATCTCCCACCTCTCCCCCACCTCTGGAATCTCGATTCCTACACCAGTTCCCCCAAATCCCCCTCCTGTACTCCTTGTACTCAAGTGCACTATCATGTCGCTAGTCAACGCGGATCTCTGAGCCAGAGATCCTGAGGTCCGTCCTGCCTTCGGGCGCTGCATGTTGTCGCTCAACAGTGGCATGGCGGTTCTTGATGACCAGTTTGACGGCAAAGTGCTGATGGTAACCATCAACGGCGACCGGCCTCCCGTCTCATCGGACGACCTTGTCAAAGCTCTTGGCATTGCACATGGCACAAAATAAGTGACTTGCTCGTCGAAGTCTGTCCGCCACCGGCTGATTTCTTCGTCAGGTTTCGGACAACTTTCGACTGTAGTCGTGTGTTCGAATCTTCCCGGCGTTTGTTCTGCGATGGCGTGCTGGTGAGCTTTGATCGGTGGCACCCAGGATGGGGCTTGGTGCCCTCTGAGCTTGAGTTTCTAACAAAGCTTACCTTCCACGGCATGCCTCGACGTGCTTGGAATAGCGAGTCCATGAATGAGCTTACCAACGACCTTAGAGGTGAGCTCGTAAGTATGTTTGTTCCACCAAACAGCTGGGCTCTAACGGTTATGGCATGGATGATGATTAGGAAATCAATAACATTGTCACACCCACATCCCCTACTGCTACATATACTGGACCAATTATTAGAGCTCGCGCACGTCAATCAATTTATTAGGCACTTTCGTTTCTTGGTAATGATTCTAATGTTTATGAGGATATGATGCTGGCTAAATTGGATACATTTGTTTTGCTTACAAATGAAGGGCCTAGCATGGATAAGAGGGATGAACACTAGAGCAAGGCCAAGCATGGAGATGATGGCATGCGCAAGGGGAACAAGAACAGAGTTGCAAGTGATGATTTCAGGACTATGAAGCCACCATAAGGAGTGCATGAAGCCTTGGACAAAATATACAAGAGGCGACTTCATAAATTTTGTCTAGAGGCTATTCTTGGTGCTGTGTCACCTTATTATTGGGCCAGGCCCATGTAATTTCGAAATACTAAAGTATAGGCTGTTTTTAGAGTCAGTATGTGTGGGGAAACAAGAGTTAGGGTTTGTTTCGGACCCCTCCTCCAAGGGCCACGGAATTCCCCCCTCTTCCTCCATATATACATCCCTTAGGGCATCGATTGGACTTTGGGTTTTGTTTAGATTAAAAGTTCGCCATAGCTGCAACTTCGCGTACTTCGTTTGTGTTCAACGACCAGACCAAGATGTCACAGAACCCCACCTTGATCAATAAAGCTTTCATCTTATATTCGCAATATCCAGATTGCAATCTTAGTTTCTTGCTCGTTCTTCATTTGCTTGCAGGAAATAGACCTTTGTGGTCAGGTTGATCGTGCTCCGGCGTGGTCAATATCCTCTCGGAGTTGGTTTAGCGATTGCTAAGGCGCGACGTCCTCGCACATTCGTAGTCGGATCGTCAAAGTCGACTTCCACCAAAGTGATATCCATCATCTCATCAAAAGATGGGACACCTTTACCTCTATCAAGTGGTATCAGATTTCTAGGTTACTCGGTGAGATTTTACAGTTTTTCGTAATTTAGATCGAGTATGTTCTTCATACCTACAGTCCATGAAAAAGCGAAAAAATTAGGGTTAGTTCATCATATCCGAACCAATCTGAGCCTTTGCATAATCTTTTTAGGGTTTTGCATTGTTGAATTTGTGGTTGCATTGTCATGTCTAGTTGCTAGTCTTAGTATCTAGTCCTTTAGAGTTTCGAGTTATGTTCACAAGTTGTCACGCCGTCGCCGCACCATTGTCATCACCGCTGCCATATACCACCATCGTCATCACCGCTGCCATATACCACCATCGTCATCACCACTGCCATATACCACCATCCTCATCACCGCTGTCATATACCACCATCGTCATCACCGCTGCCATATACCACCATCGTCATCACCGCTGCCTTTAGCACATATCCACCGCCATCATGCGAATCCGAGTCCACGTCCACCACAGATTAGCCACCAGTTCGTGCTCCACCACCTATCATATACCATCATCACCAGTCCGAGTTCCCCCAGATTCATATCCGCCACCAGTCCTAGTCTGAGTCTAGTATTTGTTCCTTTATTTTCGAGTTCCAGATCACGCGATACTTTAAGTTGTGACCAAGTCGGACTCCCCAACTTCCGTGCTACCCGAAGTAGAAAAATAGTTCCAAACTTCCGTGCTACCCGAAGTCTGGAAAATTTTGGCTAGGCAGTTTGTAGACCGTTTATAGACTTTTTCGAAAAAAAATATTGTTGTGGAGCAAAAAAAGGAGGAAAAAGGTGAAAAAAGAGATTTTTTTCGAAGTGCGCTCCTCCCTTGTTTACGTGCAGCGCCGTGATTTTGTTAGTGTTCTAGGCTCGCGTCTCTAGCACAGTCTAGCCTCAGACCAGCACAGTACCATCATTGAGCGTTTATTCAACTTTGCATCTCTGAATTGATTACTGCTAATCTTTTTGCTACCATATTATAAGCCTTCCTAGCTCCACATAAATCTACGTCGTGCGTTTGACTCTCCCTGGTAATCGCTCTATCCAAGCTTTGAGAGTTTTGACTACATTGGTTGTCGATCACCGTCTGCTGCTGGGTAAGAACTGGTAAGAATTTGAGATTTGCTTGACGGATTTGTGATACCCACCACCACCACTTGTTAATAGTTTGTAGGATCATATTCTTGTGTGTTTCTATTGTTGCTAACCATGGCAGGATCACAAGCCGACGAGATTGACTGGGAGAACTTGACGAACAAGGAGTTTCATGATAAGTTTCAGCGAATGATGAGTGGATAGGTGCAAGATGTACTAAACAGTTTTGAAGAGGCCATGGAGAAGATAGATGGCATGAAGAAGACGTTCGAAACAATGCTCGATAACAAGTTTACTGAATTGCTTTCGCATTTTCCACCACGACTGCCGGCTGCACCCGTCGCACCTCTACAACAACAACAACAACAACAACAAGAACGTCGCCTTCCAAATCAAGTGGGTCGAGCACTGCGCGTTCCCATTAACCCTGGGCAAAATTCTGGTGCCGCTGTTGATTCTTCTGTAGCTCATGCTGCTACTGTGGAGGTGGAGGACAATTATGAGGATGAGGTTGATCAAAATCAGAACTATGTGTAACCACCAACACCACCACCACCAGGTCATCCTCATGCATATCATCGCAATGGTAGGGCTGCACCACCACCTGAGGTACGAGATCATGACAATTTCCTAAACTAAAACTGAATATTCCACCCTCAAGGGTAGATATGTTACTGATATATATCTTACTTGGGAGTTAGAAACTGAACAGTGATTTACATGTTTACAATATCCTGAGGAGAGACGTGTTCCTGCTGTTGTTTGTGCTTTTACTAGCTTTGCATGTGTTTGGTGGTCTGAACATTGTAGATTATACCCTATTCCATCTACTTGAGTTACTTTGAAAACTACTATGCATACTCGTTGGGTTCCACCATATTATTAACGTGAATTACTTAAAAAATTGCAGCGTTTAAGACAAGGAAAAAATTATGTAGAAGAATACTATTAGGAATTACAAACTGGCATGATTAGATGTGGTATTGTTGAGGAGAATGAAGCTATGCTTGCATGTTTTATGGGTGGATTAAAGAGAGAGATTAAGACCATTCTAGAGTATAAGGAGTATAATAATATCACTCGTTTATTCCATCTTGCTTGTAAAGCTGAACGTGAAGTGCAGGATCGACAGGCATTGGCGCGAACTAACTTTTCCGCAGGTCAACCTTCATCGTGGACACCACGTGCATCCTTTACTTCCACCGCACAAGCACCTCCATCAGGTGCCACTCCAGCCGTGATGGAAGAAAGCAGGCACAACGACAACTATCTTCCAAGAGCACACCTGTCAGGCCTACGCAGAGCTCTTCTTCTTCCATGGCATCAACAGGGCACACAAGTGATATTATTTCTCATCATTGTAAGGGAATAGGACATTTTGCGAGAGAATGCAAATCTCAGTGTGTGATGATCGCTACTAAGGATGGTGGGTATGAGTCCGCTAGTGACTATGATGAGGAGACTTTGGCTCTTATTACACATGAAGAACACGGTGGGGATGATTCTGATCATGAGACACAATAGATGGCTGCTGAAGATGCTGACATGTATGAATGTTTAGTTGCTCAACGTGTTTTGAGTGTGCAGGTTACACAAGCTGAGCAAAATCAGAGGCATAATTTGTTCCATACAAAGGGAGTTGTGAAGGAACATTCTGTTCCCGTCATCATAGATGGAGGGAGCTGCAACAACTTGGCTATCATGGAGATGGTGGTGAAGTTATCTCTCACCACAAGACCACATCCACGTCCTTACTACATCCAATGGTTCAACAACAACGGCAAGGTTAAGGTAACACATACTGTTCGTGTGCATTTTAGTATCTCTACATATGTTGATTATGTTGATTGTGATGTGGTACCTATGCAAGCACGTTCCTTATTACTTGGTAGACTATGGCAATTTGATAAAAATTCTGTACACCATGGTAGAAACAATCAGTATACTCTTGTTCATAAGGACAAAAATATTACTTTGCTTCCTATGACTCCTGATTCCATTTTGAAAGATGATATTCATAGAGCTAATAAAGCAAAACAGGAGAAACATAAGAGTGAAAAGAAGATTGTGGCAAAAGAATTTGAGCAACAAATGAAGCCTAATAAACCATCTAGTGTTGCTTCTGAAATTAAATTCAAAAGTGCATGTTTACTTGCCACCAAATCTGATATTGATGATCTAGATTTCAGCAAATCTGTTTGCTATGCTTTTGTGTGCAAAGAGGTATTATTTTCATTCGAGGACATGCCTTCGTCATTGCCTTCTGCTATCACTAACATTTTGCAGGAGTTCGCTAACGTCTTTCCACAAGACGTGCCACCGGGATTACCACATATTCGAGGGATTGAGCATCATATTGACTTAATTCCCGGTGCTTTGCTGCCTAACCGTGCGCCATATCACACCAATCCAAAGGAGATGAAGGAGATTATGCGTCAAGTATAGGAGTTGCTCGACAAAGGTTATATACGCGAATCTCTTAGTCCTTGTGCTGTTCCTATTATACTAGTGCCAAAAAGGATGGTACGTCACGTATGTGTGTTGATTGTAGAGGCATTAATAATATTACTATTCGTTATCGTCATCCTATTCCTAGGCTAGATGATATGCTGGATGAATTGAGTGGCTCTACAATATTCTCCAAAGTTTATTTGCGTAGTGGATACCATCAAATTCGTATGAAATTGGGAGATGAATGGAAAACAACATTTAAAACTAAGTTTGGTTTATATGAGTGGTTAGTCATGCCTTTTGGGTTAACTAATGCACCTAGTACTTTCATGAGACTAATGAACGAAGTTTTAAGTGCTTTCATTGGACGATTTGTGGTAGTCTATTTTGATGATATACTGATTTATAGCAAATCTTTGGAAGAACATTTGGAACATTTACATGCTATTTTTATTGCTCCACATGATGCACGTTTGTTTGGTAACCTTGGAAGTGCACCTTTTGCACCGACCGAGTATCTTTTCTTGGCTATGTTGTTACTCCACAGGGAATTGAAGTTGATAAAGCCAAGATTGAAGCTATTGATAGTTGGCCACAACCCAAAACGGTCACACAAGTGAGGAGTTTTCTTGGACTCACTAGTTTCTATAGGCGTTTTGTGAGAGATTTTAGCACCATTGCTGCACCTCTCAATGAGCTTACAAAGAAGGATGTGCCTTTTGTTTGGGGTACCGCACAGGAATAAGCTTCATGGTATTGAAAGATAAGTCGACACATGCTCCTTTACTCCAACTTCCTAATTTTAATAAGACTTTTGAGCTTGAATGTGATGCTAGTGGAATTGGATTAGGAGGTGTGTTATTAAAAGATGGAAAACCTGTTGCATACTTTTCTGAAAAATTGAATGGGCCTAGTATGAACTATTCTACTTATGATAAAGAATTATATGCTCATGTTCAGACCTTAGAAACATGGCAACATTATTTATGGCCCAAAGAATTTGTTATACATTCTGATCATGAATTGAAACATAATAAAAGTCAAGCAAAACTGAACCGTAGACATGCTAAATGGGTTGAATTCATTGAGACTTTCCCTTATGTCATTAAACACAAGAAGGGTAAATAAAATGTTATTGCTGATGCATTGTCTCATCATTATACTATGCTTTCACAACTTGACTTTAAAATATCTGGTTTGGAGACTATCAAAGATCAAATGTGCATGATGTTGAATTTAAAGAGGTATGCAGAATTGTAAAGAAGGTAGAACATGGAACAAGTTCGTCGTTAACGATGGATTTGTGTTTCGTGCTAACAAGCTATGCATTCCAGCTAGCTCCGTTCATCTTTTGTTGTTGCAGGAGGCGCATGGAGGAGGATTAATGGGGCACTTTGGCATGAAGAAGACGGAGGATATACTTGCTACACATTTCTTTTGGCCAAAGTTGAGAAGGGATGTTGAGTGTTTTGTTGCTCGCTGCACTACATGTCAAAAAGCTAAGTCACGGCTCAATCCTCATGGTTTATATATGCCTTTGCTTGTACCTAGTGTTCCTTGGGAGGATATATCTATGGACTTTGTTTTAGGTTTACCTCGAACAAAGAAGGGGAGGGATAGCATATTTGTTGTCGTGGATAGGTTCACGAAAATGGCACACTTTATACCATGTCATAAAAGTGATGATGCTGTTAATGTTGCTGATTTGTTCTTTTGTGAAATTATTCGCTTGCATGGTGTGCCAAATACTATTGTTTCAGATCATGATACTAAATTTCTTAGCCACTTTTGGAGGTGTTTATGGGCTAAGTTGGGGACTAAACTGCTTTTTAGTACTACTTGTCACCCCCAAACTAATGGACAAACTGAAGTAGTCAATAGAACATTGTCTACTATGCTTAGGGCTATTTGAAGAATAATAAAAAATGTGGGAAGAATGCTTGCCTCATATTGAATTTCTTATAATCATTTGTTGCATTCTACTACTAAGATGTGCCCTTTTGAAATTGTGTATGGTTTCCTACCTCGTGCACCTATTGATTTGTTGCCTCTGCCATCTTCCGAGAAGGTTAATTTTGATGCTAAAGAACGTGCTGAATTGATTTTAAAAATTCATGAGTTAACTAAGGAAAACATTGAGCGTATGGATGCTAAATATAAACTTGCTAGAGATAAGGGTAGAAAACATGTTGTGTTTGCACCTGGAGATCTTGTTTGGTTACATTTGTGTAAGGATAGATTTCCTAATTTGCGCAAATCAAAGCTAATGCCACGCGTTGATGGTCCTTTTAAGGGGTTAGAGAAAATAAATGATAATGCATATAAACTTGACCTGCCTGCAGATTTTGGGGTTAGTCCCACTTTTAACATTTCAGATTTGAAGCCTTATTTGGGCGAGGAAGATGAGCTTCCGTCGAGGACGAATTCATTTCAAGAAGGGGAGGATGATGAGTACATCAATACCATTGTCACACCCACAACCCCTACTGCTACATATACTGGACCAATTACTAGAGCTCGCGCATGCCAATTAAATTATCAGGTACTTTCGTTTCTTGGTAATGATTCTAATGTTCATGAGAATATGATGCTGCCTAAATTGGATACATTTGTTTTGCTTACAAATGAAGGGTCTGGCATGGATAAGAGGGATGAACACTGGAGCAAGGCCAAGCATGGAGATGATGGCATGCGCAAGGGGAACAAGAACGGAGTTGCAAGTGATGATTTCAGGACTTCGAAGCCACCATAAGGAGTGCATGAAGCCTTGGACGAAATATACAAGAGGCCACTTCATAAATTTCGTCCAAAGGCTATTCTAGGTGCTGTGTCACCTTATTATTGGGCCAGGCCCATGTAATTTCGAAATACTAAAGTATAGGCTGTTTTTGGAGTCCGTATGTGTGGGGAAACAAGAGTTAGGGTTGGTTTCGGACCCCTCCTCCAAGGGCCACGAAATTCCCCCTCTCTTCCTCCATATATACTGCCCTTAGGGCGTCATTTAGACTTTGGGTTTGTTTAGATTAGAAGTTCGCCATAGCTGCAACTTCGCGTACTTCGTTTGTGTTCAACGACCAGACCAAGACGTCACAGAACCCCACCTTGATCAATAAAGCTTTCATCTTATATTCGCAATATCCAGATTGCAATCTTTGTTTCCTACTTGTTCTTCGTTTGCTTGCAGGAAATAGACCTTCGTGGTCAGGTTGATCGTGCTCCGGCATGGTCAATAAGCTCTCGGAGTTGGTTTAGCGATTGCTAAGGTGCGACGTCCTCGCACGTTCATAGTCGGATCGTCAAAGTCGACTTCCACCAAAGCGATATCCATCATCTCAACGAAAGACGAGACACCTTTGCCTCTATCAGATGAAGAAGTCGTCCACCATACCAAAGGTGATTGGTGTTGAGATATCGGGGCAGGAACCGGGGTTGTACTATCCGTCACCACCAAGGCCGCTGCGGACCACGTTAGGAATATACCTGTATCAAGTGTTCGTGCATGTCGAAGAAGTGGTTGTAGGATCGAAAGTATGTCTAGAGGGGGGGTGATTAGACTACTTCACCAAATAAAAATCTAGCCTTTTCCCAATTTTAGTTCTTGGCAGATTTTAGCTATCTTAGCACAAGTCAAGCAATCTCCACACAATTCAAGCAAGCATGCAAAAGAGTATATGAGCAGCGGAAAGTAAAGCATGCAACTTGCAAGAATGTAAAGGGAAGGGTTTGGAGGATTCAAACGCAATTGGAGACACGGATGTTTTTGTCGTGGTTCCGATAGGTGGTGCTATCGTACATCCACGTTGATGGAGACTTCAACCCACGGAGGGTAACGGTTGCGCGAGTCACAGAGGGCTCCACCCATGAAGGGTCCACGAAGAAGCAACCTTGTCTATTCCATCACGGCCGTCGCCCACGAAGGACTTGCCTCACTAGCGGTAGATCTTCACGAAGTAGGCGATCTCCTTGCCCTTACAAACTCCTTGGTTCAACTCCACAATCTTGTCGGAGGCTCCCAAGTGACACCTAGCCAATCTAGGAGACACCACTCTTCAAGAAGTAGCAAATGGTGTGTTGATGATGAACTCCTTGCTCTTGTGCTTCAAATGATAGTCTCCCCAACACTCAACTCTCTCTCTCACAGGATCTGGATTTGGTGGAAAGAAGATTTGAGCGGAAAGCAACTTGGGGAAGGCTAGAGATCAATATTCATATGGTTGGAATGGAATATCTTGACCTCAACACAAGTGTAGGTGGTTCTCTCTCAGAAAATGTGTATTGGAAGTGTAGGTATGTTCTGATGGCTTTCACTATGAATGAAGAGTGGGTGGAGGGGTATATATAGCCTCCACACAAAATCTAACCGTTACACACAATTTGCCAAACTCGGTGGGACCGAATGGTTAAACTCGGTCGGACCGATTCAGCAAACCTAGTGACTGTTAGGATTTTCAGTGGGACTGAGATGCAACTCGGTAGGACCGATATGGTTAGGGCATAACGTAATCTCGGTGTGACCGATTACACAAACTCGGTGGGACCGATTTTGGTAATAAGCTAACCAGAGAGTTGGTCAGGTAAACTCGGTGGGACCGATTCGCTCATCTTGGTGAGACCTAAATGTTACAAAAGGGAAACATAGAGTTTACATTGCAATCTCGGTGGGACCGATCGCTCATCTCGGTAAGACCGAAACGTTACAAAGGGAAACAAAGAGATTACAATCCCATCTCAGTGAGACCGAGATCCCTATCGGTGAGACCGATTTGCCTAGGGTTTGTGGCAGTGGCTATGACATTTGAAACTCGGTGGCGCCGGATAGAAAGAATCAGTGGGGCCGAGTTTGACTTTTGGTTTAGGTCATATGTGGATGTGGGAAGGTAGTTGAGGATTTTGGAGCATATCACTAAGCATTTTGAGCAAGCAAGCCATTAAGCAGCACCTCATCCCTCCTTGATAGTATTGGCTTTTCCTATAGACTCAATGTGATCTTGGATCACTAAAATATAAAATGTAGAGTCTTGAGCTTCAAGCTTGAGCCAAACTTTTTGTCCTTAGAATTTTGAGGGATCCACTTTCCTCATCCATGCCATGCCATTCATTGAGCTTTTCCTGAAATATTAATCTTGGAATAATGTTAGCTCAATGAGCTATATGTTGTTAGGAATTACCAAAACCACCCAGGGATAGTTGCACTTTCAATCTCCCCCTTTTTGGTAATTGATGACAACATATAGATCAAAGCTTCGACAAATGATAATAAGAGTGAAAGATATTGTCGCTTTGAGAAGTATGTGAAAAGCAAGAGCTCCCCCTAAATTTGTGCATATCTTAAGATTTGCTTTGGACTGCAAATGCACAATGAGTTAGGATCATGGGTTACTCTTCCATGTCACATACATCTTGGTGGAGCGCTCAAAATGATAAGAATTAAATACATGCACTCATCACCAAGCAAAGTGAATGATCATATAAGGATAAGTAAGATAATATCATCTAACAAGCATAAGTGTAGCTTATGATCAACCACATGATCATCAATGTCTCACAGATAATAGCATAGTATCTCAAGCAATCAAAAGACAAACAAAGTTCAACCACCAAAGCAAGAGAGAACAAAAGCAAACTCTCTCTCTCTCTCTCTCGAAGCCTATGATCAATACATTTTTCTCCCCCTTTGGCAACAAGTTACCAAAAAGTTCATAGAAAATGCATAGCACTAAAACGTCTCTCAAGCTTGGTCTTCAGGTGGTGGTGTCCGGATGGCTTCAGTTGATGTGGATGGAGCTGATGGAATTGGTGCTGGAGCTGGTTGTGCTGGAAGTGTAGCTGGTGCAGATGAAGTGGCTCTAGTGTCTGGAACAGGCACTGCAGCAGACCTCTGAGCTCTAGGCACTCTGGCAAATGCATCAGTGGTTGTCTTGCCCTTCCTCTCCTGCATATCATCTTGAAGTTGCTCCACAATAGACTGAATCTCAGTTACCTTCACATCCAAGTCATAGAATTTTTGCTCCATGATTCTTTCCAAGCTCTCCTGGTTTTGAGTTAGGGTGGCCAGTCCCTTCTCAATCCTTAGAGTGGATGCAATCAGGTAGCCAAGTTGATCTTGCTTGCTTTTCAAAAAGTACTCAGATGCCTCCTCTTGAGTTGGCATCTTGGTAGCCTTCTCTTTCTTTGCTTTCCCCTTCTTCTCTTGAGCTTGTACTGATGATGGTTCATTCTCATTCATCACAACTTGATTGTCCTCAAAGTCAGGATAGATAGGCAAGTGTTCTTTATCCAACAAGTATGTGCCTGTGCCCATCTTTGAGTTTATCAACTCCTGGATTTGTGGGGCATATCCACAACTTCTTTTCTGGTCAGCTACAGTCCTCTTGATAGTCTCAACTATAAGGCTCATGACCTTGAACTTCTGTGGCACATCAAATATATGTAGCAAGTTAATTGCATGGCCTCTGATCATTCTGTGATCACCAGACTTGGGCAAGAGAGTGTGCCTAAGGATCCAATTGATTGTAGGCAGCCCTGACAGCAAGTGTTTTACTGACCCAAACTGGTGAGTCTCAAGATCATCTTCAGGAATCTCTTGTACATGTTTGCCATAGAGTTGTGATCCATCTTCTTCTTGGCATAGACATCCAAGTCATCTTCTTCTTCCTTAGGAGCATTGATCAGATTTGCCCATTCCTCAATAGTTGAGTGGTACCTTGTAACTTCAGACATCCATACTATCCTGCCATCTGGATAGAAGTGTGCTGTGGAGTAGAATTGCATTATGAGCTCCTCATTCCACTTTGTGAGCTTCTGCCCAACAAAGTCTGCAACTCCACAAGCACCGAAGCTGTCAAACACACCAGGATAGTGTTCCTCATTTTCCTTGATATACTTCCAATCGACCCACCTCATTTCACACACTATAGGCTTCTTGTCCAACAACACTGTCTCATAGAAGTCCTGTTGTTCCTTTGTGTGGAACCTATAATCAACAGCAGTTCTTCTTCTTGTAGCATATGGGTCTATCTCTCTCCATTTCCTCAGTCCTGAGTCTCTCCTGATCTTCATGTTCTCAGCCATAGGATGAGCATCATTGTGGTCTGGAATCTTGGGTTTGAGCTTTCTCAAGACTTGTCCTTCATGATCTTCATCAGCAGCAACTTCAGGCACTGGGGCCTTGTTCTTCTCAACAGCTGGTATACTCCTGGTATTCCTCTTAGGTGCACTTTTGGGCTTGGGGGCTGCTTTGGGTGCTTCTTTGGGCTTTGATGTTGCAGCCCCTGACTTTATAGCATCACCCATCAGCTTTTGTGCCTTGGGTGCTGGTGCAGCAACCTCTTCTTCCTCTTCCTCTTCAGAATCTCTCATGATTGAGGATCTCCCAAGCACTCTAGCAGTGGTATTTTTGATCCTCTCCTTCCTCTTCTTCCCTTCTGCAGCAACCTCTTTGGGTTCAGATCCCAAGGGACTTGAGTAGATGCTCTGGCCTTAGACATTGGAATTCTCTTTGCAGGAACCTTTTGCTTCATGCCTGGCTTGGTGGCAGCAGCAGTGCTATATTCCTTCTTAACCACTTTCTTCTTGGAAGTGGCCTCATCCTCAACTGCCACATAGTCTTCATCCTCAGACTCTGAAGTTTTCTTCTTCCTTGTTCTGGTGGCAGCTTTGGGCAAGTTGCTGGGAGTGCTCCTGCTACCATCATCTGAACTGCTAGAGGGACTAGTGCCCTCACTCAGGTGAACCTGCTCCTCTGACCTGTTCTGGCTGTCACTCTGATCAGACATATTGCAAACACTGACAGCAGACCCTGTGAATAGATATAGATGAGATAGAGTGGATGAGCATCACAAAATGCAGAGGTTTTTGCAAAAGAATGAGTCAAAAACTTAGTTTTAGTTTTCCACAGAAAGCATTTCGGATCAACCGATTTGTAAACTCGGTGATACCGAAGCAGCTGTTGGAACCTAAACTAGTGAACTCGGTCAGACCGAGTCACAGTTCGGTGGCACCGAGACTGCTAGGGTTTCACAAAGTCCTGAACTCGGTCACACCGATTTGCAATTCTCGGTCAGACCGAAAATTACATGTGCAATGGCCTGAGCCGAATCGGTGGTACCGAGTTCCACGTCTCGGATGGTCCGAGATGGTTTCGGCGGAAACCTAACCCTAAATTTTCAATTCAACTCTAATCTACGGAGTGTTTTGACTGGATAGAAGCGTTTCAATCATGGTAAGAATCATAATGAACACAATGTGCTAGGAATCGGACGGGGATAGCACTGTGATCGAGTCCATACCCTATTTCGGCGATGAACTCGCTACGGAGGCAAGGGCGGGGAAGAATTCCGTTGACGGCGGCGAAGACCAGCGACAGGAGGCGGCTGGCGACGAGGAGGATGATCCGGAGACCCAGGAGGCAGAGCGAGCTATGCGCGGGCAAAGGGGTTTCGGAGAAATTTCCAAAAAAATTCCCGTGAGTATATATAGCCCGACCCTGTTGGTGTGACCGAGTGGAACAACTCGGTGGCACCGAGATTCATAACTGCAAGCAGTTACTGAAACTCGGTGTGACCGAAAGGTTCAAATCGGTTGCACCGAGATTGAAAACCTAGATCGACTTAGTGATCTCGGTATGACCAAAATGGATGAATCGGTCAGACCAAAATGCACAAAGAAGTTTTGGAAGTTTAAGTCTATGACAAATCGGGGACTCCGAGTGCTCCTCACACAGAGTGGTTCGAATCTGACTTGATCAAATTTTGTGATGTAGCATGAATAGAGTTTGAGACGAGAAAAGCATAGATAGCTAGAGAAGGTTCTTAGGCATTCTTGTCCATCCACTTGGCAAAAGAAAAGAAAACCAATCAATCAAAACAACAAGTGGATGTCCTCGAATGAGTAAAATATGCAATCAACATGCTCACATAATAAAATGGCAATTGAAATATGTGGCAAAGCATGCACAACCAATTCTAGCATCTATCAAACAATTGGCGATGACTAGGTCATCTATATATGAGTATATTGACTTAGGAGTCAAATGAGAACATTTGATCATAGGTCATACTCATCGTTTAAGCACAAGTGGGGTTACCACTTTTACATAAAGCATTTGTTGTGTTCACACCATTAGAGTTGCTTTAGCTCAATTCTTAGAGTAAAGCTCCCCCTAGATGTGAGATCCCCCCTAAGAGGGATGAACTAACCTTGGGTTTTGTCGATGATGACTTCATGTAGATGTTGAAGATGTGGATGCTCAATGTTGATGTAGATCATTTGGAGCTATCCATTGGAGTGAGTTGCACTTTCAATACCTACACGGGTTAGTCCCACAAGGAACAAACAAGGATATCCATAGACATAAAGTGATGCACACACAAGATGATGTCTATGAAAGCTTTTAGGTTACCTTGTCCCTTGTCTTACCAACAAGAGGGTTTGTGACTCCTTGAACTAGTGCAAGATGTGGAAGTTGATTGCACTTGTTCTTGCCAAGATGATAAGAGTGAAGTATGTTGGCGGAGTCACCCTCAAGAACTCTCTAGTTCTTCTTCTTCGGGATCCACACCATCTTGATGGGAATCCTCGGTGTTGTAGTTGTACTTGATGAAGTGGAACTTGAAGTAGTCTTGGGAACCCACTTGACCAAGGCCTTAGGAGCTTCTTCAAATGCATCAATTTCCTCTTGAAGCTTGTCCTTGCCTTTTTGCTTGTGGTCTTGTGGTGGAAGATCATCTTGAGCTTGTGTCCCTTTGAGAGAAGTAGGATCATACTTCTCTTGTTGAGGAACAAACTTCGTCTTGGGGTATTGATCTTCTTCCCACTCAACTCCATTGGCATTGAACTTTCGTTCAAAACCAACACCTTGATTCTTCCGGTGCCTTCCTTGCTTGCGTACAATTTCCTCGAATTGCTTACTTCCGGCAAGGCTCTTGTAAACACCTTTCTCTATAATTCCCTTCAATAAGCTATTTTCTTGCTCAAGTGTAACTTGGCTAAGAGAATCATTAGTGGAATCAAGAGAACTACTAGAAGCAACAATATTGGATTTAGCATGATTATTGTTACTACTAGAGGAAGAATCTTTCTTGTTCTTGTTACTAGACTTGACTTGAGGCATGTAAGTGGATAAGAGTAAACGCTTGGCAATGTAAGAAGAACTTTTCTTACGAAGATCATCATTGATTGCTTTTAAGAACTCATGCTCTTGCTCAAGGTTGAGCTTTTCAAAGCGCAATTTCTCATGAGTCCTTAAAAGTTCTCGATGATCTCCTAAGATAGTTTCATGAGCTAACTTAAGAGTGTTTAGTTCCTTAGTTAGAGACTCAATCTTCTCCTTATCATTGTCATTCGTTTTATCTTGATTAGCATGACTAATTGACGTTTCATCATAGTACTCATCACTAGAGTTGTCAACGAGTAAATCATTATCACCTAACAAGTCATCTTCATCACTATTGAAATCAACATACTCCAGGTGTGATACCTTTGGGCCTTTAGCCATGAAGCATGTTCCAACTCCTTCATTTGGTGAGTCAAATATGTCATAGGTGTTGGTTGTCACAAGTGCTAGACCGGCAACACCTTCATCTTGAGTATATTCGGAGTCGGAGTGATAGCTTCTCTCGGAGTGGTTGTCGGAGTCGGAGCCGGATACCCATTCACCAACATGAGCTTGATGTCTTCGTTTTGTGTAGCTCCTTGATGACTTGTCCTTTCTTTCTGAATCCTTGCTTCTCCGTGAGGGTCTTCGTTCATAACGATCATCTCTACTCCTTCTTTCTCTAGATGGTGATTCTTCTCTTCTACTTCTCTTGGGAGAATCTTCTCTTCTCTTGTAGGGGGCCATACACTCATTGGAATAGTGTCCAGGCCTTCCACAATTGTAGCAATTTTGCTCTCGACTAGAAGATCTTTTGTCATTGTAGGACCTTGACTTGGAGCTTCTCTCTTTGCTTCTACTCTTATAGAACTTGTTGAAGTTCTTCACCATTAAGCTCAATTCTTCATTGAAGGTTTGTTTCTCACTCGATGATGTGGGGGCTTCACATGAGGCTTTGTAAGCACCACTTGATTTGTTGTGAAGTTCCTATTTATCCTTGAGTGACATCTCATGATCAACAATTCTTCCGATGACTTCCGTTGGCTTGAGATCTTTGTAATTGGGCATCATTTGGATCAATGTGCACACGGTATCATATTTTCCATCCAAGGCTCTTAGGATCTTCGTGATGATGAATCTATCAGTCATCTCTTCACTCCCTAAGCCGGCAATCTCATTTGTGATAAGAGCAAGCCTAGAGTACATTTCACCGACACCTTCACCATCCTTCATTTTGAACTTGTCAAGTTGACTTTGAAGCACATCCAATTTGGATTCCTTGACGGAGTCGGTACCTTCGTGCATATCAATCAAAGTATCCCAAATTTCCTTTGCATTCTCAAGACGGCTGATTTTGTTGAATTCTTCGGGGCACAATCCATTGAAGAGGATATCACAAGCTTGAGCGTTGTATTGCAGCATCTTCAACTCTTCCGCGATAGCTTCACAGTTCGGTTCTTTCCCATCAAAGAATTCACCTTGCAAGCCAATATACACAATAGCCCAAACGGCGGGGTTATGTCCAAGAATATGCATTTTCATCTTATGCTTCCAACTAGCAAAATTAGTGCCATCAAAGTAAGGACATCTACGATGATAATTTCCCTAGCTAGATGCCATACTCTCCTAGGTTGTGAAACCAAAGCTATGACCACCAAAAGCTATGGAAATCAAAGCAAATGGAGACCAAAGCTCTGATACCACTTGTAGGATCGAAAGTATGTCTAGAGGGGGGTAATTAGATTACTTCACCAAATAAAAATCTAGCCTTTTCCCAATTTTAGTTCTTGGCAGATTTTAGCTATCTTAGCACAAGTCAAGCAATCTCCACACAATTCAAGCAAGCATGCACAAGAGTATATGAGCAGCGGAAAGTAAAGCATGCAACTTGCAAGAATGTAAAGGGAAGGGTTTGGAGGATTCAAACGGAATTGGAGACACGGATGTTTTTGTCGTGGTTCCGGTAGGTGGTGCTATTGTACATCCACATTGATGGAGACTTCAACCCACGGAGGATAACGGTTGCGCGAGTCCACGGAGGGCTCCACCCACGAAGGGTCCACGAAGAAGCAACCTTGTCTATTCCATCACGGCCGTCGCCCACGAAGGACTTGCCTCACTAGCGGTAGATCTTCACGAAGTAGGCGATCTCCTTGCCCTTACAAACTCCTTGGTTCAACTCCACAATCTTGTCGGAGGCTCCCAAGTGACACCTAGCCAATCTAGGAGACACCACTCTCCAAGAAGTAACAAATGGTGTGTTGATGATGAACTCCTTGCTCTTGTGCTTCAAATGATAGTCTCCCCAACACTCAACTCTCTCTCACAGGATTTGGATTTGGTGGAAAGAAGATTTGAGTGGAAAGCAACTTGGGGAAGGCTAGAGATCAAGATTCATATGGATGGAATGGAATATCTTGACCTCAACGCAAGTGTAGGTGGTTCTCTCTCAGAAAATGTGCATTGGAAGTGTAGGTATGTTCAGATGGCTTTCACTACGAATGAAGAGTGGGTGGAGGGGTATATATAGCCTCCAAACAAAATCTAACCGTTACACACAATTTTCCAAACTCGATGGGACCGAATGGTTAAACTCGGTCGGACCGATTCAGCAAACCTAGTGACCGTTAGGATTTTCGGTGGGACTGAGATGCAACTCGGTAGGACTGATATGGTTAGGGTTAGGGAATAACGTAATCTCGGTGTGTCCGATTACACAAACTCGGTGGGACCGATTTTGGTAATAAGCTAACCAAAGAGTTGGTCAAGTAAACTCGATGGGACCGATTCGCTCATTTCGGTGAGACCGAAATGTTACAAAAGGAAACAGAGAGTTTACATTGCAATCTTGATGGGACCGATCGCTCATCTCGGTAAGACCGAAATGTTACGAAGGGTGTTGGGGATATCACTACTGGGCGTAAACCGGCCAGGACAGGCCGGATTAACTTCATCAGTAGTTGAGTATGTTAAAGCCCATGAGGGCAGATGAGGGCTAAAGGCCCATAGTAGGTTCAAGGCCTGTAGCCGTAAACCGGCGTTGGTATTTAACTTGTATTGTAAGTTAGGAATAAGTAGAGACCAAACCGGACACATCTATGAGCCAGTATTGGGACTCTATGAACGACGGGCGTCACCCGTGTATATAAGGGGACGACCCGGCGGCGGTTCAAGGACAACAGACGACAACTCGAGACATAGGAGAAGCTTGTTTGCTCCCTAGTCATCGAAACCCCATCAATTCCATCACAACTAGACGTAGGCTTTTGCCTTCATCGAAGGGGCCGAACTAGTATAAACTCTCTTGCGTCCCTGTGTCCGCTTTAACCCCTTCAAGCTAACCCATCGGGATGGCTCCACGACTAAGTCCTTTCTCTAGGACATCTGCCGTGACAAAACCACGACAGTTGGCGCCCACCGTGGGGCTATCGCACGATGGTTTCAAGTTCTTGGAGGGCCGCTTTGAAGGACTCAAGGGCTACGCCATGGGCCGGATGACTAAGAGTCGTCGTGGCAAGCTCTACATCGATGATGCAGGCTGGGGCCCCGAGGCCGGCTCAGTTGAGTACGGGTACCGGATCCCCTTTGGTGGCATACACGTTTTCATCGGCAAGATCGAAGAACCGGGCCCTGAGCCGGACATCTGCACCGACCTCGTCGAAACGGCTCAGCGTGCGCGATCTGCCTGGGTTAAACCGGCCATGAAGCGTGCCTTCGTGGGAGTCATCCATGGAGGAGGACATGAGGACGGATCGGGATCTGGCGGCGAGACCGCCATTTACTCCGGCGATGAGTCATCCAGAGAAACCGAATCTCTTTATCAGGTACAAGATGGCTGGATTGGGGGCTGTTCCGATGGTGACAGTATTCCGGACCCCTCTAATCTACCCAACCGAGTTGGAATATTCATGGCTGGCACACAAGCAGCACTTCATTCTTCGTCTGCTGCACCAATAACCTCCGGTTCAGCAGCGGCGACAGCTGCTGGGGCAGGGAGCTCTGCGCGCCCGCCGGCTCAAGTTCTATCAGCTCTATTTGATGCAGTGGCTGTGCTTATGGCAGAGGCTAATCCGGCGGATCAGGAAGTCCACAACGCGGAGATTGCAAAGGTGAAGGAATAGATCACCCAGGCCAAGGCGGACCTGGCAGCTGAGGATGGCAGGATGACCGCAGAGCGGGCCGCTTTAGACGCACAAGCCTACATGCTCATGTTGGACCAGAACGCGTCGCATGAAGTCATGAAGAGGAAGTACCCATCCTTTTGCCTTCGGTTTTCTAGGCCGGAGACCTTTTCAACACCCCAAGAGCAGGAACCAGTAATCCGCTGGAGGTAAACCGGACGGAAGCCCCTGCGACCAGCGCACCGGTTCAGCCCCGTCGGATGGATCTGCCTCGTCAAAATACTGTTATACCTCAGGCTATTTCGACACCTCCGGGTCACTACTCCAACCTGATGGACAATCTCGTTGCCGCTGCTGCACGGCCGGAGGCCATTCCAATTGAAGGTGACTCGCCGCAGGAAGTAGAGACGCGACGGGTCAAGGAGCTTCTGAGGACAGCTTTGGTCAAACAGGAAGCATACTCGTACAGCCGCGACCAGATCCACTCGACCCCCTGTCCAAGCCGGAGCTATAGCAGACATATGGATGAACCTGCAGTGTCGAGTAATGAACGATGTGGAGCACCCCGTGGCAACAACCCGGCGGGTGGTGCTGATAACGCTCAGGAAGTGGTGGACCAGGCCCGAGCGCGCAGGGAGGCCGAGTTAGCCGCACAGCATCAGGCTCGGCAGCTCACGCCGGTTCGTCCAACTATCTCGATCGAACCTGGTGTTACTTCTAGTTCTTTGGGGGTGCCTTGCCTTGTCCCCGCTTTACGCAATGTGCGCCTGCCCAAGGATTTCAAAGGCCCGCGCAAAGTACCAAATTACACGGCGGATCAACCTCTAGAGACATGGGTGGAGAGCTATGAGATGGCCATGGAGATGCTTGATGTGGATGACGTGGCGTGTGCGAAATACTTCACCATGATGCTTGAAGGAACGGCCCGTACTTGGTTAAAAAGCTTGTCGGCTAATTCTATCAGTTCATGGGCCCAATTACGAGCCCGGTTTATCAGCAATTTCAAGGATACATGTAGACAGCCTATGTCGATAGTGGACTTAGCTGCCTGCGTCCAGGAGGAAGGAGAATCGACGACTCATTGGGTGCGCCGGGTTTCACAAGTGTTGCATGACGAAGGAATGTACCTAGGGTAGGGTCACGGACCTGTCCTAACTGCCCTACCCAAGGACACCTTTAGAATAAATCAACTTTCAATCGACTTGGAGGTGTTCCACTCGACAGACTCGAAGACATTCGACCAAGAAGCAATTACTCGACCAAGATCCAACCACTCGACGGCCAGGAGACCTAAAGTCACTCCGCACGCTAACGGTCGGTCATTAAGTAGCCTTTATGGTCATCATAGCACTTTATTACTAGCGTTATCAGTAACGCTCTGCCTTAATGTACATTGAAGCCTTCGTAACGTGGGCTGGCTGGGGTCCTGGCGCACTCTATATAAGCCACCCCCCTCCTCCAGGACAAGGGTTCACACCTCTGTAACTCATACACACATAATCCAGTCGACCGCCTCCGGGCTCCGAGACGTAGGGCTTTTACTTCCTCCGAGAAGGGCCTGAACTCGTAAACCTTGCGTCCTTACAACCTCTCCATAGCTAAGACCTCGCCTCTCCATACTTACCCCCCTACATTGCTGTCAGACTTAGAACCACGACAGTTGGCGCCCACCTTGGGGCCGGTGTTTTAGCGTTTTGTTGGAGGAGTTGCGATCTTTTCCGACCCGAATCATCATGGTTTTTGATGGAGTTTTGGTGGAGGGCCGCGAGATCCGTCTCAACGCGCTCACGTTCATCGCCGACGACTCCACCTGGCTTCAGGAGGCTCCGCTCGACATGGACGCGCTCCCTGTCTGTGGGGCAACGCACTTTAGCGCATGCATCCGCGGCGTTCTCCTACGGCAACCGTCGACCCCCTACCGGTCGGCTCCTGTGCTGTCCGCCCTCCCCGTTTCCCGCCGGCGCAAGCGCTCCGGTCGGTTGAGACTTCAGCGGTGGGTGAGACACGTGGTGGCCCGTCAGTCGGCCACCCCTCAAGTCGCGGCGATCGAGCCCGACGAATCCCTCTACGGCCTGTTCGACTGGCTCCGAAGAGACTGCATCTGAGTGCGACAGCAGCGATCCGGCGGCGGAGGTTCTGATGGTCGATGGGCCGCCCAGTCCCCCCGGTTTTACCCACACCGACAGAGGCGCGGGAAGAGGCGACCCGTCGCATCCCCATGAGGAGTATCTTCCCGAGCCTCTCACGTCGCTGCAAAGAGAAGAACTTCGCCGCCGGAACATGGATGCGCTGCACACTCTTATCGTTGGAGAAACCCCCGAGGCTCGCGCCTTGGAGGACGCACGCCTGGCAAACTTGGCCGAGCGCACTCGACTGGAGAACCTCCAGCGAGCACTCGATGAGCATGCGTGACAACAGTTTCCCGAATCCAGTCGACGTCAGCTCTTCCCGCCCCCGCAGGTATATCGGACTCCGATTCAGAATTTAGCAACTGCGGCCCGCATAAAGGAGTCGATTCAGCCTTCCCAGTCGAAGGCTGGTAGAGGCTTGCTGCAGATCAGAGCGTTACTCCGGGCAGCAGGAGATCAGAATTCCGCTGTTTCTCATTCGCGGAACAGAATTCACAGCAGATCCGTTGCCGCGGACACAGTCCAGTCGGCTCACAGCCCGAGATCGCCAAGGGACGTGGAGACCGGCATGACCAGTATGGGAACCATGAGCAGTATGATCACCGAGTCGATCGTGGCGGTCGACGTCGAGTGCCCACGCCTCCCCTGCGGAGCGGGTCGTATGTGCCTTGCCAGCAGGACGACAGGCGCCCTCACAGTGATGGGTAAAGGATTCCAGTCGACCCCAGAGGGCCAGGCTTTGACACGAGATCCATCCTCGTCCAGGGTCTGGTCGACAGGAACAGGGCTCACCGAGAAGGCCACGACAGAGATGCGCCCGCCAGCAGCAGAGTACATGTTTCGGGGCTAGAGTGCTTTAGTAGAGCCATCAGGGCTGCTGTGATTCCTCCCAATTTTAGGTTGGCGACTGGAGTCAGTAAGTTCACTGGCGAGTCCAAGCCCGATACTTGGCTTGATGAATACCGAGTGGCCGTCCAGATTGGTGGCGGCAATGATGAAGTGGCCATGAAGCACCTGCCTCTCATGTTGGAGGGCTCGGCCAGAGCGTGGCTAAACCAGTTAGCACCTAGCAGCATTTACACTTGGGAAGATCTCTCCCGAGTGTTCGTCACCACATTTGAAGGCACATGCAAGCGACCGGCAGGACTGACGGAACTGCGGTCCTGTGTGCAAAAGCCGAATGAAACTTTGAGGGATTACATCCAGAGATGGATCAGGTTACATCACTTGGTGGAGAATGTGCCTGACCACCAAGCAGTTTGTGCCTTCAAGAAAGGCATCAAGTACAATGAACTGAATTTGAAATTCGGTCAAACCGAAGATATGTCCCTGAATCGGATGATGGAGATTGCCACGAAGTATGCTAATGGTGAAGATGAGGATCGACTCAGGAGTGGTAAGCTCAAGTCAGTCGTCCAAGAAACCGGAGGCAATTCCAATCGGAAGCAGAAGCGGAAGGCCGAGCCAGCGGCTCCCGGGGAAGCTTTAGCTTTGGCCCAAGGAAAGTCTAAAGGGAAACCTAAAGGGCCTTGGAACCCCAAAAAGGTTAAAGACCAGGAGGGAAATGATGTGTTGGACTTACCATATCTCGTCCACACGAAGAAAGATGAAGAAGGTAATTTTATTTACCCAAAACATACCACTCGGCAGTGTCGACTCTTGATCCAGCAGTTCCAGGGCAAGCAGCCCAAGGGTAAGGAAAAGGAGTCAGACAAGGTCGAGGACAAAGAGGACAGTGATGACGGATACCCTCAAGTCAATTCCACCCTGATGATTTTTGCTGATGTTGAGAGCAAAAGTCGACTGAAAGTTATTAACCGAGAGGTGAATATGGTTGCTCCGACAACACCTAGTTACCTGAAATGGTCTCAGACTGCCATAACATTCGACCAGTCCGACCACCCAATGCACATCGCCACCCTTGGGAGGCAAGCTTTGGTGGTTGACCCAGTTGTTGAAGGCACTCGACTGACCAAAGTCCTGATGGATGGTGGAAGTGGTTTGAATATATTATACGCTGAGACGTTGAAGGGGATGGGCATTCCGATGTCCAGACTCAGTGCCAGCAACATGAGTTTCCATGGAGTCATTCCTGGGAAGAAGGCTGAATCACTCGGCCAGATTGCTCTTGATGTGGTTTTCGGTGATTCCAAGAATTACCGCAAAGAAAAGTTGACATTTGAAGTTGTAGACTTATAGAGTGCCTATCACGCTATTTTGGGCAGGCCGGCTTATGCACGCTTCATGGCCCGACCATGTTACATGTATCTCAAATTGAAGATGCCTGGCCCCAAAGGTGTGATCACCATTACGGGCAATCGGAAGAAAGCGGAAGAATGTTTTCAGAAGGGTTCGAAGATCGCCGACGCACAGATGGCAGTGGTGGAGTTGCAGGAATACCAGAAGACTGTAGACCTGAGTGATCTGTTGCGAGCCAAGAAGCCCGCTACAGAGTCAGCTTTCCAGTCGACTGGTGACACGAAGACAGCTCACATCCACCCGACCGACCCCAGTGCCGCCCCGACTCATATCTCGACAACACTCGACTCCAAATAGGAAGAAGTGCTCATCCAGTTCCTCCGTGAGAACTGGGACATCTTCGCATGGAAGCCTTCTGACATGCTTGGTGTTCCCAGGGAGCTGGCTGAGCATCGCCTGAGAGTCGACTCAAAAGTAAAACCTGTCAAGGAACATCTTCGACGGTCCGCCGTCCAAAAGAGAAAAGCTATTGGCGAAGAGGTGGCTCGGCTCTTAGCAGCGGAGTTCATCCGAGAAATCTACCACTCCGAGTGGCTCGCTAACGTTGTCATGGTCCCCAAGAAGGACAAGTCACTTCGCATGTGCATTGAATTTAAACATATCAATCGGGCCTGCCTGAAAGATCATTTTCCTCTCCCCCGCATCGACCAGATAGTCGACTCGACTGCGAGATGTGAGCGACTGTCTTTCTGAGACGCCTATTCCGGGTACCATCAGATCCGTCTGTATGGACCTAACGAGATCAAGACAGCTTTCATCACTCCATTCAGGTGCTTCTGTTATGTTACCATGCCGTTCGGCCTCAAGAATGCCGGAGCCACATTCATGAGGATGATTCAGAAGTGTTTACTCACTCAAATCAGTCGGAACATGGAAGCATACATGGACGATATTGTGGTCAAGTCACAGAAGGGTTCCGACCTGCTGACTAACCTTGCTGAAACCTTTGCCAACCTTAGGAGGTATGATATCAAGCTTAATCCATCAAAGTGTACATTCGGAGTCCCTGGCGGAAAGTTACTCGGCTTTCTCGTTTCCGAACGGGGAATCGACGCCAATCCAGAAAAAGTTGGCACTATACTCCAAATGAAAAGCCCTGTGCGAGTGCACGACGTCCAGAAGCTTACTGGTTGTTTGGCCGCCCTAAGTCGATTCATATCTCGTCTCGGTGAAAAGGCATTACCTCTTTACCAATTGATGAATAAGTCCGACAAGTTCGAGTGGACTCCTGAAGCTGATGCAGCGTTTGCAGAGCTCAAAGCTCTGCTCACCACCCCGCCGGTGCTTGCTGCCCCAATCAGCAAAGAGCCTTTGCTGCTTTACATTGCAGCCATAGGACAAGTCGTCAGTATGGTACTTACGGTCGAGCAGGAAGAAGAAGGGAAAACCTTCAAAGTTCAGCGCCCAGTATATTATATTTCTAAAGTCTTGACCCCATTGAAGCAAAGATATCCTCACTATCAGAAGCTTGTGTATGGGATTTATATGACCACCAAGAAAGTTGCTCACTACTTCTCTGATCATTCCATTACAGTCGTCAGCAACGCTCCATTATCAGAGATCCTGCATAACAGGGATGCAACTGGTCGAGTGGAAAAATGGGCGATTGAACTCCTTCCCCTTGATATCAAGTTTGAGGCAAAGAAAGCTATCAAGTCCCAAGCAATCGCAGATTTCGTCGCCGAGTGGATTGAACAGCAGCTGCCGACTCAGATTCACTCGGAGCATTGGACTATGTTTTTCGACGTTGGTCTCCCCTAGAGGAGATAAACTCAGATATGTTCTTCAAATCCATTTTGATTCCTCCAATAACGAGGCAGAATATGAAGCACTTTTATATGGGTTGCGCATAGCCATCTCACTCGGCGTCCATCGCCTCATGGTCTATGGTGACTCAGATTTGGTGGTTAATCAGGTAATGAAGGAATGGCATGTCAGAAGTCCAGCCATGACTGGTTATTGCAACGCAGTGAGAAAGCTGGAGAAGAAATTCGAGGGGTTAGAGCTTCATCACATACCCCAACTGAAAAATCAAGCAGCTGATGATTTGGCAAAAATAGGTTCCAAAAGAGAAGCCATTCCCAGCAATGTGTTTTTGGAACACATCCACACACCATCAGTCCAGGAGGATCCCTTCATGGAAGAGGCCCCGCAGCCAAAAAGCACGACGGATCTGACTGGAGTTGAAGTTCCAGCTGTAGTCGATCTAATAATGGAAGTGTTGGTTATCACTCCCATCTGGACAGAACCGTACATCACGTACATCCTAAGGAAAGATCTCCCAGAAGACGAGGAAGAGGCTCGACAGATCGTCCGTCGATCCAAGGCCTTTACAGTCATAAAAGGACAGTTATATAGGGAAAGCGCGACTGGGGTCGGCCAGAAGTGTATCACAACAGAAGATGGTCAGATGATCCTTAACGATATCCACTCGGGGACCTGTGGTCATCATGCGTCCTCTCGGACCATTGTGGCTAAAGCATACCGAGCGGGGTTCTACTGGCCAAGGGCAAATGAGATGGCTAAAGAGATAGTCGACAAATGTGAAGGGTGTCAGTATTACTCCAATATGCCGCACAAGCCCGCGTCAACCCTGAAAACCATTCCACTCGTCTGGCCCTTCGCTGTTTGCGGGCTGGACATGGTTGGGCCACTGAGAACAGGCAGGAGCGGCTTCACTCATGTGCTGGTAGCAGTCGACAAGTTCACCAAATGGATTGAAGCCAAGCCTATCAAGAATGTTGACGCTTGCACCACTATCAGTTTCTTCAGAGAGTTGATATTCAGATATGGAGTCCCACACAACATCATCACCGGCATCGGGTCAAACTTCGATTCCGACAAATTCAGGGCCTTCTACGCCTCTCAGGGCACTCGGGTCAACTATGCTTCAGTCGCTCACCCCCAGTCGAATGGACAAGCAGAAAGGGCAAACAGCCTAATTCTCAAAGGACTGAAACCCCGATTGATGTGCGATCTCAAGCACGCAGCAGGTGCATGGGTCGGCGAGCTTCCATCAGTCCTTTGGGGACTGAGGACAACCCCGAATCGATCGACCGGAAGAACCCCATTCTTTCTGGTCTACGGAGCCGAGGCAGTCTTACCGAGTGACCTGCTTCACAATGCTCCCAGAGTCGAGCTCTACTCAGAAGATGAAGCAGAACAAGCCCGGCAGGACGCAGTCGACATCCTAGAGGAAGAAAGAGAAATGGCCCTGATCCGATCGACCATCTATCAGCAAGACTTGCGTCGATTCCATGCCAGAAACGTGAAGAGCCGAGCCTTCCAAAAAGGAGACTTAGTCCTTCAAGTGGATCAGCAGAAACCACACAAGCTTGCTCCTACTTGGGAAGGCCCCTTCATAGTCACCAGAGTCCTCCACAATGGAGCATACTACCTCTACAATGTCGGTCGCCAGATTGATGAGCCACGAGCCTGGAATGCGGAGCTACTCCGTCCCTTTTATACTTGAATTCTCACTCGGATGAGATGTAATAAGAAAAACTCCTGTAGTTTATTTATCAAAGACAAGAGCGTTATAATTTTCCCAGTGATTATTATTGTTTTTGTTTGCGTAAGAAATCCCCAGTGTGTGGCTTAGCTGTGAATCCGCTTCGCCTAAGTTTGTAAAAACAGTTTCCTACCGAGTGGCGAGCCAGCCTCCCACTCGGGGGCTTAGCTCCGAATCCGTTTCGCCTAAGTTTGAAAAAATTCTACCGAGTGGAGAACAATCCTCCCACTCGGGGGCTTAGCTGCAGTCCAGTACTCATCTAAGTTCTCTCGCTTGGAGACTTAGCAGCAGTCAGGCACTCGCCTAAGTTTGAAAAAATCCTACCGAGTGGAGAGAAATCCTCCCACTCGGGGGCTTAGCTGCAGTCCAGTACTCGCCTAAGTCCTCTCACTAGAAGACTTAGCTGTAGTCAGGCACTCGCCTAAGTTTGAAAGAATCCTACCGAGTGGAGAGCAATCCTCCCACTCGGGGGCTTAGCTGCAGTCCAGTACTCGCCTAAGTCCTCTCACTAGAAGACTTAGCTGCAGTCAGGCAATCGCCTAAGTTTGAAAGAATCCTACCGAG